>NC_040014.1:2576446-2586180 GCF_000972845.2 Larimichthys crocea | reverse complement strand
GAATTTTCAACTGTGAAGCAAAGATGCAATAAATTTCTTTGATTGTACTGAGAGGTGGTCTTGGTGAGCAGGTCCTCTCTGTTCCTCCGTTACATTTCAAATGAGGGTAAAATCCAATAATTGGATACTGGCTCAGGGCGTTAGTCATGCAGTAGTGGCTTTTTTGACATACACTCCAAGGATAATAGCCTAAATCATTCAGGAGGCGTATTCTAATTCCGGATAAAACGCTTAGTCTGTGTGTCGTTTCACTTGACTGCTGCCTGTTTCTATGAATATAAAGCAACGAGATGGATATTTCCTGTTTGTTTTTTGTCTAACAGTCATGTAATGTTCAGGCTACTCTGGCAAAAAAAAAACTTGCTTTACTAAGTTGAAAGCAAAACTTAATGAATTATTCTTGTATTGGAAAACACCCTTGCCCTTAATTGTCACTGTATAGAAACAGAAAATTGATAGCTAGCTCCATGTATAAGTTGCTTTCACTTACACAATCAACCGGAAATCTAGATGTAAAACTTAATCTATTTTCTACGTTTCAATTACGTGAGAGATTTCAATCTTGTCTTTCTAAATTATGCTCAGTCTTCTTTTATTTCAGGGCGTGAAGGCACTATTTATTTCAGGTATAACGAGGGGGTTGGACATAGACAAAAGATGAGCCAAAAAAGTTTTGTTTGCTATCATCTCGACAGATGCTTTAAAAAAAACGCGCCAAACCTCTCAGAATGATATGACTCATTGTTACCGACCAACTTCAACACAATAAAGGACTGATCAAGGGCGGGCAGTTGTTCCCAAACTCTCAGCTTATCTTTTAAAAGCAAACTATATAGTTGAAGTGCTAGAGTGAAAAGGGAATAATGGTCATGTTGAGTGTCAGTCACAGTTGTTTCACCACTTGAGTGAAAATCATGATTTCAAGGTCAGTTGTCAATGGGGCACACAGAGATTAATTCTCTGCTTTTAAGCTCAGTCGGTGGGTGTTCATTTCTTAAATGGCTGCCTAAGATATTGGGTTGTATTTGCAACATGATACCCAAGAACTCAAAGTAATTTCAGTAATGAGCAAGTCATAAAGTCGTTGCACCCTCTCCTCGCACACTGTTGATAGATTTAAATGTAGAAAAGAAACACCTTGCAAGCACTACTTTGCTTTGGAAGTACATTAAGCGCTCTAAACCAATAGAGTGCATTCAGACTATTCTTATTCATCGATAATATATATAATATATATAGAATTATATAATATATATATCTATCTATAACTACTATACACAACACACATACAACACACACACACAACACCCCACAACACATTTTTCCCGTCAAAAGTTTGGCCACACCTTTATCATTTAATGTTTTTTCTTGTCTTTTCTGGACTACTTACATTGCCGATTCTCACTGAAGGCATCAGAGCTATGAAGAAACATATATTGATTAATGTAGTTAACAAACAACGTGTGAAATTACTCAAAACAGTGTTATATTTTAGTTCTTAAAATAGTCGCCCTTGCTTTGATTACTGCTTGGCACACCTCTGGCCATTCTCGCGATGAGGCTTCATGATGTGTCACCTGAAATGGTAGATTAGGACAACCGTCTTGAAGGCGTCCCAGAGATTGCTGGGCCCTTTTTGGCCCTTTGCCTTCACTCTGCCCAGCCATTCCATTCCCAAACCATCTCCCCCCCCCGATGGGCAGGCTCAGACTGGACCAAAGTTTGCATTGCGCCTAAAATTGACCCATAGGCGAGTAAAATGTGCATTATTCGCGCATGGACGACCAGTAAATTTGCTTTTTTTTTTTTTTTTTTTTTGTAAAATTTTGTTTTCTGACAAAACTTGACTCACTGATAGGCTCCGTCGTGAAAAGCGGGGGGTCTTGGGGGTGTTATCGCGTTGATCCAAGATTCCCACAGTTCCCTGTAAACCAATGGGACAATGGTGGTACTGGACTATCAGATCGTATTCTTCTTAACCCTAATGATCTAGAGACAGGCGGTTTTTTATAATTGGGGAAAGTGGGCCTCCTTAGAGAAAACAAAACAGCCTGCCCCTCGAGTTTTAATACGTACCAATGTTTAAAACAAGCGGTAATCAAACGAACATTGAAGCAGCCCGGGTAGCAGCTAGTGCAGTGCTGCTAAGGGCAAAACAAACACATAGTTGTTGGATGTCCTTGTGGCAGATTTGATTGATTGCCACCTGTCGACCCAATCAGAGTCAGGTGAACGATTGTAACCACCTCACATTCACTTTTGACACACAAGGCCTGATCCAGATCCAGCATGAAGTTAAACCGAAAGTTGGGATATAGCAGCAAGAGCTCCACACTTCCCTGTCAACGCCTCTTTGTCTTTATGGAGGAACAACCAGGCGCTTTGACTGTTCAAACTAAAGCCGAGACGCGCAGGAGACATTAGCAGGAGACATTCGCATAATATAAACTTTTGACAGGGAAACAGCAAAGATCAGACATATCGTTTTGTTGGATTTTTTTTGCTACTCCATCATGTACAGGGTCTCTGTAACCCGGACATCACATCAAAAACCCATGGCCTTAAGGTCAAGGTCCACTCATGTGAAGACAGTAATACTCAATACATGATCATTTCTCTCTAAAACCTTAAGAGGATGTCACTACAGTCGGGATAACAAACCTAAGTTCCTCCTTCGGGCTGCGTATTCAAACTGGAAGCCCATTACGATCGTCTTGAAAATTTTGTACTGAGTCTGAAGCAGCAGGAATGGATCTCGCTGCACTCAGTAGGACTCACGTGCAAATTGTCAATGTCTCGCTTTTTCACATATGATACGAAGGACAAGTTGTCCGCATTTTGTGAGAAATCATGCATTAAAAATTGTAGCCACAGTGATTTTAAAAAAGAGAAAGGTGTGAGGCCAACACAGAAAACTGATCAAAATAAAACATCGGCAATACATTCTCAGTGTTGTGATGTCACATTAGATGTTTACAAATGGACTTCATTAACAACATTCCACTCTCACTCAGTGAGTCCAAACATGTTCTAATCTTCATTCTGCAATCCCGCCTTCTTCCAACAATTCCACCAGTTTGTGGTGTGGCTGTCGCAGTTTGGACAAAAAGGATCGCCCAGATGAACTGGTTATTTTTTACATCTCTTTGATCTGAAACGAGAGATTACCAAAACAAAAACAATCAAGATTGACCAACAGACCAGGGACACTCCATCAGAAAAACCAGTAGTGGAACAGTTGGAATATAACTATCGTTAGCACGAACCAGAAGAGGTCACTTTTGTTTTGTAAATTTCAGAAGCTGTTCAATATAACAGACAAATCTTCCAGTAAGTTATTGGCAAAGGACAAAAACAGGAATAATATAAGCACACGTACGCATGACGCGGCAGCGACCCTCCTTCCGCAACGATCGCAAGCTCTTTGTGGACGCTGTGCTCTGAATAAGTGCCATTGTGACAGCGGTGGTCATATGTTAACCCAACCTGAGCCCCTGTACCCTCAGACCCTCTTTCCAGGTAGGAATAAAGCTGATGTCTGGAATTGAACATGAAGAAACACACCCGAGCTGTGGATTTTTTTTTTTTTTTAATTCAAAGTATTGGTGTAAGGCCACAAGTATGGTATCGGTTATCGGTTGAGTTACTCAATGAAGTACTCATACACTACTCGTCTTTGGGAAAATAAAAAAAAAGTTGGTCATCGATGCATCCCTCACAATATGCCAAGCCAGTCAGTCCCCAAGCAACTTACAAAGCTTGCTCTGAAAAACCACGGCCCCTCTATGGTACCTCTCCAATGCAAAAGGATGGACGTGGAGCTAGCTAACGTTAGATTTAGCGCCACTGTTTCCAAAGGGCTGGAGTACGGACTTACGCCAAATAAAGATCGATATAATGGACACGTAACAAGTTTGTTAAGCTAACTTACTCCTGGTATCCAGTCGCTCCCAAATCCTGAGGTCGCGCGACGACCGCCTACCCTTGCATGGTCCGCACATGGTCCGAGGGAATAACCGCTCAACACGCACACTGTGAGGGAACAGGCGTCTGACGTCACGCTCTACGGACTTACTCGCATAATAACCATAAAGTTATGCAATAGTTGGAGGGAATATTACTGCGGATAGAAGGGTCAAAATTATATACAAAGATTGAGGATACCTTGTTGATAAACATCCACTAAGTAACACAACCCATTTAAAACTAAACGCTTTTAAAAGTAAAGCACCGAAATGATACTTATACTGAAAAAAAAATCAATCTCTTTCAGGCACGGTGTCATTCCGCAGTCTCTGAATTCTCCTTCCCGATTGTATTTTTTGGCTAAATGCTTGAAACACAATTTTTGTGCGTGGATGATCTCATTTGACATACACAGCAATATGTCTTCCGGGAGCATACTGTCAGTATTAACAATGAGGCTTAACAGAATAGTTCCGAGGTCGGTGTAGAAACAGTTACAAACAGTGCATTTACTTGCCGATAACCTGTCAATTAATTCACACCGTTCTTTGTGTGACATGATCCAGAGACAGTTCTGAAAAGAGAAGACAGCAACTCGACATACATTTGGAGATTTCCACCCCAAGTGTTGACATCAGAAGGAAAATAGCACTGTGTCAGTTAAAATTTTGCAGTAAAAAATTTGGCATTAAAAACAATAACCTGAAGGAAGCCTGGCGACTGAAACACTTTTTGTGAAAAAATGTATTAGCACCAAATAAAAGACAATTTTTATACCCCGTCATCATGAAAGGCTCAACAAGGGTGCATAAGCTAAAAAAGGTTCGGGCCTATAATGAACCCAGATCTTTCTGCAGTGTCTTCTACATTGTATGTCAATGCACTTGAACCTCTGGCCACCTGAACCAGCTAAGTTCTGTTTAGTTGTTTCCTGGCTAAACTAACTTCTAAACCGCAAGTGGGGATTAAAATAAATATATCATGTTTGCTTTTTAGACTTTCCAAATGTTTTTAGGACCACAGGGATTCAAATTTCGACCTGCACATACCACACACAACACACAACCACACACACATATCATTATATATAATATATATATATATATATATATATATATATTAATAATATACATACTCATACTTTACATATTGTCATTACATATTCTGAAACATATGAGAGGCACCTGTGCCAGACCTCCACTGTCACGCACTACTTCTCACGTCACCACCTCCAACTGTTCAGGGGTTCCCGAGTAACTTTTTGGTAGGTGAGGCGTTGGTTTTAACACCCGTTTAGTTTTCAGTGAAGTATTTAGATCCGCTGGCAGGGGTCCGTTGCATGATTACGCGCCAATTGAGTGGCAGATCTGCCCCGAAAGCTAATTACAAGGAAATGGGACTGACGATCATAAGCTCCATTCTACAAATTTCGTTAAGTTAGTCTCTAACCTCCTATTCACACACACACTAATATATCTGGAAACAAACAGGCACCAAACAACAATCGTATGCAATTTTAAAGTGATGCATTATTAAGTTTACTCTTATGTAAGCACCCAACCAACGTATGTATTTTCTAATGCTAGTGTACAGCGACTAATGTGTTAACACTGTTACTGTGATGTATAAATTGATAATATTTGAATATTTAACATTCGATCTGTGTCTATACGAACGCAGCATCCTAAATGTAGATTGTGACAAGAGGGTTTTCTGAAGAAAGGCACAGATGGTTATTACATTAACTGATTTTGTTTTAATGCGTTAATCATGATGAACATATGTTCATATGACATGGTGTTGGATTTATGTGATGATGTATATATATATATACATATGCGTAATAGCTGTAGAGAGAAAATGTGCAGACCAAACACAAAGTTTCTCATATAAAACAATATATACAATAACGGGAATTGAAGATTTTAATGTCATTGTTTACTAATCTAATCATTTGTGAGGAAAACGATTCAACCGGAAGTCCATTCATGAAATCCGGATTAATTTAATTTAAATGTATCCTGGCATTCGGGCTGACAGTGGAGGTCTGCAGTTTTATTTGTGTATTATGTATGCACTCTCCTGAATCATCGAGCGGGCCTGGACAGTGGAGGTCTGCGTTTTTTTGAAATGATCCCAGTTCATTTTCGGGCCTGACAGTGGAGGGCGTGACAGTGGAGGTTAGGTGGCGTGACAGTGGCAGGTCTGCAGCAGCATCTCTTGAAATATTTGAGGTAAGAAAAGGCTATGAAGGACAAATTCTTTCATATTTCTTAAGACATGCTGTTTGTACAGGTTGATCTGGAGTTCACAAGCAGTTCCCAAGTAGGGGTAACTGGTCGCGTGCCCCAGTTCCCAGCTCTGTTTCACAGCTAAAGATACTTTTTAAACAGTTTCTGAACACATTTGATGGTAAAAAAAAAAAAAAACTATAACTGTAAAATAAGGCTGTGCTCATTAAATATGAATCGAGATCCTCTCATTGAACTGCTTATTTTCTGCCTCAAATGTTTTCAGAAACATGTTTTAAAGTACTGTTTAGCTGTAATACAGGAGCCTGGGACTGGGCACTCGACCAGTTACCCCTACTTGGAAACATGCTTGTGAAACTCAGATCAAACTGTAAAACGGTGCTTATAAAATATGAAAGATTTTGTCCTCATTGCCTTTTTCTTACTTCAAATATTTTCACAAGAGATGCTGGCTGCAGACCTCCACTGTCACGCACCTACCTCCACTGTCACGCACCTCCAATGTCAGGCCCGGAAATGAACGTGATACATTTCAAAATAAAACTGCAGACCTCCACTGTCAGGCCCGGAAATGCAAGGGATACATTTCAAAATAAAATTGTGAAATCGTGAATGCACTTCCGGTTGAATCGTTTTCCTCACAAATGAATTAATTAGTAAACAATGACATAAAATCTTTTTAATTCCCGGTCTATTGTATATATTGTTTTTATATTAAACTTTTGTTTGGTCAGTGCACATTTTCTCTTAAGTTATTACTCATATACATACGCCAATTCATAAGATGTCATAGGTCTATACATTTTATTGGGTACTATACGGGTATTGGGTATTTCGAGTTGAGTACTTGAGTACTTTTGCACTGCTCTTTTTCTATATATTTGTTTCAAATAGTTTTTCTGTTGTATTATTATGTATTTTTATTCTTAACCACCATAAATTTCATGTTTGGTTCTATGTCTATGCTAATCATGTTCTTGTGCTGCTAGAACACCTAAGTACCTCTAAATACTACCCTAACTCTTGATATCTACAGTATCATCCAAGTCAAATTATTAAGTGATCAATGAGAAAACATAAAAAAACAGTCGCAACATGATCAAATGTTCTGTAGACCTTTATTCTCAGACATAATAAACTCACTCATCTGTGCAACATTCACAATAGACCAAATATTTTTTTGTCCATTATTTCGTCTGAAGATGGGGATGCAGATGGACTTGCAGGTTGCAGGGAGACGAAGGATGAATCCTGACTCGGATTGAACTGGGTAGCAGCTGAGGTGGATGTTTGTTTTATGGAAGACTTTACATGCACTTTCATGTCTGTCCTTCTAATGATAGTTGTGTCACATATGGGACAATGATAATGTCCCTTATTCCTGCAAGTCAGATCTTCTCAAGAGCAAGTCAAGAAAATGTTTATGTTAGACAATGACAAACAAACCACATCTGTGTGTGTGTGTGTGTGTGTGTGTGTGTGTGTGTGTGTGTGTGTGTGTGTGGTCTTGTGGCAGCCCTCCTTTGTGTTACTATTGCTAATTGTTATGCAGTTAACACTCATGAATGGAAAGTGACGCTTGAGGAGTTCACGGAGAGAATGCCAAAATGAGCTGCCGGCGACAATTTTAGGACTCGTATGTTAGGATCTTATTGCGCAAATGACTAATGATTTGATATCACGGGGAGGGCTGATTTCGTAACGTTCGTATTTCTTTCATTTCTCCGAATGAAGGCATGGCAGAGTTGGAGCTATACCGACGCACATAGCCACATAAAGTGCTATTGCACTTCTTTCCTGACCAGTTCAAAATGGTACATAAGGATTAAATTGTAACACGCGAAAGGCACCTCAGAGCTTAGTCACACAAATGAACATTATACACGAGCACCTTAGTCTTATCCAGATAATCTCGGCAACTACAAGGAATTACCATGACATTCGAATGTATGATCCCCTGCGACCTTTAGTTGGTGTCACCAACAGGATGACAGTTTGTGATGTTGGAATTGAATGCCTTAAGATCTATCATATGAATCAGAAATTTGATACACCATTGAAAGAACGCTAAATGTCATTGGAAAC
This sequence comes from Larimichthys crocea, assembly GCF_000972845.2. Taxonomy (NCBI): domain Eukaryota; kingdom Metazoa; phylum Chordata; class Actinopteri; family Sciaenidae; genus Larimichthys; species Larimichthys crocea. The sequence goes on along the minus strand of NC_040014.1, from coordinate 2,577,877 downwards.
AAACATCTTGAAAAACAGGCACTTGTCTTGAAACACTTTTATCAGAAAAAAAATAAAAAAAAAAACTAATTAAAAAAGTCGTTTATACCTAACCTATTCATAATGTATGCAATTTCAGAAACTGTTTAAAAAGTAGCTTTAGCTGTGTAATACAGAGCCTGGGAACTGGGGCACGCACCAGTTACCCCGACTTGGGAACTGCTTGTGAAACTCCAGATCAACCTGTAAACGCTGTCTTAAGAAAATATGAAAGATTCTGTCCTTCATTAGCCTTTTTCTTACTTCAAATATTTCAAGAGATGCTGGCTGCAGACCCCACTGTCACGCCCCTAACCTCCACTGTCACGCACCTCCACGTCAGGCTCCAAAATTGAACTGGCTGATCTTTCAACATATAAACGCAGACCTCCACTGTCCAGGCCCGCTCCGTGATTAGGAAATGACGTGATACATATTCACAATAAAACTGCAGGACCTCCACTGTCAGGCCCGGTAATGGCAGGATACATTTCAAATAAAGTATCGGTTTCTGAATGCGACTTCCGGTTGAATCGTTTTCCTCACAAATGATTGATTAGTTAAACAATGAATTAAAATCTTTCAATGCCCAGTTATTGTTATATTGTTTTATATGAGAAACTTGTGTTGTCAGTGCACATTTTCTCTCTCAGCTATTACGCAATTATATATATATAGTATCATATACGCATATACGATCCAAGATCATGTATATAACAATGTTCATCCATGATAATCGCTTAAATAAAATCAGTTAATGTTAACCATGCTGTGCCTTTCTTCAGAAAACCGCTCATTTCACATCTACATTTCCGGATCTGCGTTCTAGTATAGACACAGATGAACTGTTAAATTCCAATATTATCAATCTTATACATGCACAGTAACAGTGTTAACACATTAGTGACTTGTACACTTAGCATTAGAAAATACAATAAGTTGGTTTGGGTGCTTACATAGAGTTAAACATTATAATGCATCACTTTAAAATTCATACGTGTTTGGTGCCTGTTTGTTTCCAGTATATTAGTGTGTGTGGTGAATAGTGGTCATAGAGACATAACTTAACGAATTTGTAGAAGAGCTTTATGATCGTCGTCCCATTTCCTTGTATTAGCTTTACGGGGCAGATCTGCCACTCATGCGACGCAATAACTGCACGGGACCCTGCTAGCGATTAAAAATCTTTGAATTGAAACGTGTTAAACTTCCAGTCTCTACTCCCACCCCCAACTCAACTTCCGCACCCCTGACAGGGAGGTGTGGGACGTGAGGTAGTGCTTGACAGTGGAGGTCTGCAGCCAGTAGCCTCTCAATATTTTCAGAAATGTAATACAATATGTAAAGATAGAGTATGTATTTATCATATATATATATATATATATATATATATATATTATATATAGATGATAT
>NC_040014.1:2465728-2576436 GCF_000972845.2 Larimichthys crocea | reverse complement strand
TATATATATATATATGTGTGTGTGTGTGTGTGTGTGTGTGTGTGCAGGCTCAAAATTTGATCCACTGTGTCCAAAAACATGTGGAAAGTCTAAAAAAGCAACATGATTATTTCATTTTATCTCCATTGTGGTTGAAGTTGAGTTTGCGGAACACTAAACCAGAACTTAGCTGTTCAGGTGGCAGAAGGTTCAAGTGCACTTGACATACAATGTAGAAACACTGCAGAAAGATCTGGGTAATTATATGCCCGGAAACTTTTTAGCTTCATGCACCATTGAGCAGCTTTCATGATGACAGGGTAAAAATCTGTTTTATTTTTGGCGCTAATAAAAATTTTTTCAACAAAAGTGTTTCATCGCCAGTGCTTCCATTCAGGTTTTTCTTTTTATTGCCAAATTTTACTGCAGATTTTACTGACACAGTGTCTATTTTCCTCTGATGTCACACTTGGGGTGGAAAATCTCAAATGTTGCATGTTGCTGTCTTCTCTTTTCAGAACTGTCTCTGATAATGTCACACAAAGAAAAGGTGTGAATTAATCCTGAGTTATCGTCAAGTGAAATGCACTGTTTGTAACTGTTTTCTTAACCCGACCTCGGAAATATTCTGGTTAAGCCAGTCATGTTATCTGACATCATGCTCCCTGGAAGACATATTTCTGTGTAATGTCAATAGAGATTACATCCAGCACAAAATTGTGTTTCAAGCACTTTAGCAAGGAAATACGTGAAGGAGAATTCATAAGGACTGAGGAATAGACAACCGCTGCACTGCGAAAAGATTTTTTTTTTCAGTATAAGTATCATTTCTGTGCTTTTACTTTAAAGTGTCAGTTTTAATGTGGTGTGTTACTTAGTGATTGTTTACAACAATGTATCCTCAATTTTGTATATAAATTTGACCCTTTATTCCAAGTAATATTCCCTAAACTATTGCATTAACTTTATTAGTTGATATATGCAAGTAAGTTGCGTAAGAGCGTGACGTCAGACGCCTGTTCCACAGTGTGCGTGTTGAGCGGTTATTTCCTCAGACATGTGCGGACACATGCAAGGGTAGCGTCGGCCACCATTGGGATTTGGGAGCGACATGGAACTACGGAGATAAGTTAGCTTAACAAACTTCGTATGTTCCATTATCTACGATCTTTATTTGCGTAAGTCCGTACTCCAGCCCTTGAAAACAGTGGCGCTAACAATCTAACGTTAGCTAGCTCACCTGTCATCCTTTTCATGTGGAGAGGTACCATAGAGGAGGCCGTGGTTTTATCAAGGCTGTAAGTTGCTTGTTGGACTGACTGGCTTGCATATGTAGGGATGCATCGATACCACTTTTTTTTTTCCCAAAACGAGTAGTGTATGAGTACTTTCATTTGAGTACTCACCGATACCGATACCAAGTACTTGTGCCATTACACATTACTTTGAATTAAAAAAAAATAAAAATCCACAGATCAGGGATGTTTCTTAAGATAATTCCGGAAATCCGGCTTTTCCTACCTGAAAATTATGGTCTGGGGGTACGGGTCAGGTATGGGTAAACATAATGACCACCGCTGTCACCAATGGAACTTCATTCAAAGCAGAGCTCCACCAAAGAGCTTGCAATCATTGCGGAAGGGGGTCGCTGCCGCGTCATGGTAAGTGCGCTGTATATTTTCCTGTTTTTTTGTCCTTTGCCAATCACACTTATGACAGATATTGTCTGTTATTTGAACAGCTGTCTGAAATTTAACAAAACAAAAGTGAACTCCTTCTGGGTCGTGCTAAAATAGTGTATATTATACTGTGCACTACTAGGTTTTTCTGATGGAGTGTACCCGGGCTCTGTTGAGTCATCTTGATATGTTTTTGTATTTATATCTCTCGTTTCAGATCAAAGAAGAGTTTAAAAGAATAACCACAGTTCATCTGGAGCGATCCTTTTTGTCCAAACTGGACAGGCACACCACCAAACTGGTGGAGATATTTTGGAAGAAGGGCGGGATTGCAGGAATGAAGATTAGACCAATGTTGGACTCACTGAGTGAGGTGAATGTTTTAATGAATTCAATTGTAACATCTAATGTGGACATCACACACTGAGAATGTATTGCCGATGTTTTATTTTGATCAGTGTTGGCCTCAAACCTTTCTCTTTTTTTAATCACTGTGGCTACAATTTTAATGCATGATTTCTCACAGAAATGCGGACAAATTTGTCCTCTATCATATGTGAAAAAGGCGAGACATTTACATAATTTTCACTGTGCGTCTCTGAGTGCAGCGAGATCCATTCCTGCTGCTTCTAGACTTCAATACAAAATTTTCAGAGACAATCAGAATGGCCTCCAGTTTGATACAGCAGCCCTGAAGGAAGTAACTTAGGTTTGTTTATCACCTACTGTAGTGACATCCTCTTAATGTTTAGAGAGAAATTATCATGTATTTGAGTAGTTCTGTCTTCACAATGAGTGACTCTTGACCTTAAGGCCATGGGTTTGATTTGATGTCCATGTTGACAGAGACCCTGTAGCTATGATGGAGTTGCAAAAAAAAATCCACAAAACGATATAGTATGTCTTATCTTTGCTGTTTCATGGTCAAAAGTTCTATCCCAGCTTGAGGAAACGCTGCTAATGTCTCCTGCTATGTCTCTGCTTTAGTCTGAATCAATCATGAAGCTCCTGGTTGTTTCCATAAAGACAAAGAGGCTTTCACAGTGAAGTGCGACCTCTTGCTGCGATATACCACCTTTCGGTTTACTTCATTCTGGATCGTCATTGGTGGGTCAAAGGTGAATGTGGGTGGTACTAATCGATTCACCTGACTCTGATCATTAGGTTTAGGAAGAAAGTACGAACTGATAGTCCGCTTTGCCATTGTCCATTGTTTACAGGAGAGACTGCGAAATCTGTGGATTCACGCGATAACCCCCCAAGACCCACCTCTTTTCACACATTAGCCTATCACAGTGGTCAAGTTTGTCAGCAACAAAAATATTTAATAACAAACAAACAAACAAAAAAAAACAAAACAGCAAATTTACTGGTGGTCCATGCGCGAATAGATGAACAACTTACTTGCACTATGTCTAATTTTAGGCGCAAAATGCACACATTTGGTCGCAGTCTGGAGCCCTGCCCAATTGAGATGGTTTGGGATGAAATGGACCGCAGAGTGAAGGCAAAAGGGCCAACAAGTGCTCAGCATCTCTGGGAACTCCTTCAAGACTGTTGTCTAACCATTTCAGGTGACTACATCATGAAGCTCATCGCGAGAATGCCAAGAGTGTGCCAAGCAATAATCAAAGCAAAGGGTGGCTATTTTAAAGAATCTAAAATATAACACGTTTTGAGTAATTTCACACTTTTTTGTTAACTACATAATTCCATATGTGTTCATTCATAGCTCTGATGCCTTCAGTGAGAATCTGCAATGTAAGTAGTCATGAAAATAAAGAAAAAACATTAAATGATAAGGTGTGTCCAAACTTTTGACTGGTAATGTGTGTGTGTGTGTGTGTGTGTGTGTATATATATATATATATATATATATATATTATATATATATATATATATATATATATATATATATTCTGAATGCAATCTAATTGGTTTAGAGCATGTATTACTTCCAAAGCAAAGTAAGTGCATTGCAATGGTTTTCTTTTTCTACATTTAAATCTAATCAACATTGGTGCAGAGGAGAGGTTACACGACTTTATGACTTGCTCATTACTGAATTACTTTGAAAGTTTGTATCATGTGCAGAATACAAAACCACAATAATCTTAGCAGCTCATTGAATAGACACACCACCCACAATTAGCTTAAGCAGAGAATTCTCTGTGTGCCCCATTGAGCAGAACTGAACCTTGAAATCATGTATTTTCACTCAGTGTGAAACAACTGTGCACTGACATCAACATGGACCATTATGCCCTTTTCACTCTGCACTTCAACTATAATATGTTGCTTTAAAAGATAAACCGAGAGTTGGAACAACTGCCCTTGAATCAGTCCTTTATTGTGTTGAAGTTTTCGGTAACAATGAGTCATTACACTTGAGAGTTTCTCTTTTTTTTAAAGCAGCTCTGTCGAGATGATAGCAAACAAAACTTTTTTACTCATCTTTTGTCTAATGTCCCACCCCCTCTTACCCTGAAAATAAATAGTCCTTCACCCCTGAATAAAAAAAGACTGATCATAATGTGAGAAGAGAAGATTGAAATCTCTCACTTAATTGAACGGTAGGAAATAGATTAAAGTTTACATCTAGATTCCCGGTTGATTGTGGGAGTGAAAGCAATTATACATGGAGCTATCTAATCAATTTTCTGTTCTATAAAGGTGACAAATTAAGGGCAAAGGGCTGTTTTCCAATATCAAGAATAATTCATTCAGGGTTGCTTTCACTTAGTAAAGCAGTTTTTGCCAAAAGAGTAGCCTTAACATGACATGACTGTTAAGACAAAAAAACAAACAGGAAATATCCATCCTCGTTGCTTTATAATATCAATAGAACAGGCAGCAGTCAAGTGAAGACAACCCACATACTAAGGCGTTATGCCTGATTATAATATCCTCCTGAAATAGATTTAGCTATTATCCTTGGAGGTGTAATTTTCAAAAAGCAACTACTGCATGACTACCGACCCTGAAGCCAGTATCCAATTAATTGGATTTTACCCTCATTTGAAATTAACTGAGGATCAGAAGCAGGACCTGCTCACCAAAGACCACCTCTCAGTACAATACCAAAGCAATTAGTTTCATGCCTTTGCTTCACAGTTGAATTCAAATTATTTTCTTTTAATATTTCTCAAGAATAGTGATGCATGTCACTTTATTATTATTTTAATATATAGTAGAGGCTTTATTTTTGAGGTTGAGGGACAGATTTGTGAGTTACTGCCCCAGGCAAAGAAGTTCAAGTATCTTGGGGGTCTTGTTCATGAGAGATAGGAAAATGGAGTGCAAGATGGACTGGTGGATTGGTGCAGCGTCCACAGTAATGCAGATATTGTACCAGATTGTTGTGAAGAGGGAGCTGAGCCAGAAGGCACATCTCTTGATTTTTTTAGTCTATTTATGTTCCAACCCTCACCTATGTTCATGAGCTTTGGGTAGTAACCGACAGAATGAGATCACAAATACAAAAGGCCAAAAAGAGTTTCCTCTGTAGGGTGGTTTTGCTCAGCCTTAGAGATAGGGTGAGGATCTTGGACATCCAGAGGGAGCTCTGAGTAGAACGGCTGCTCCTATGTGTCCAAAGGAACCAGCTAAGGTCGCATCTGATTAGGATGCCTTATGGTCGCCTTCCTTTGGAGGTGTTCCGGGCACCTCCTTGGAGGAAGTATATAGCCCTTGGGATCCCTCATGTGTTGCTGGGGAAAGGAACGTCTGGAATGCACTGCTGATCCTGCCGCCACCGTGACCCTCACTCGCCCTGTGTTCTTTGGGAAAAGAAAAAAAAAAAACAATGGGGAGAAATTTCTATTTTATACTTTTTGGTTTTATGGTGGTGTCCCTTGCTTCTCTATTCATTTGACAGAATGATCCATCTGGAAATGGATACCAGAGTACTATTTCAATACAGCCAGTTCAATCTTGTATGAGGCAGTCTATCAGAGGCAGAGCCAACGGTCACACTGAGGTAGACAGCAGCTTGCACAGCAACAGAGCTACAGACCTCGAACAACCCATATTAGCTTCCCTGCTAAAGTCTCCTTTTAATTACAAACGAGCAAAAACACATCTTTTTCCTCACCTCTAACAACCAAAACAACATTTAGTAAAATGCACTGATAACATACAACAACTAATTTTGCTTAGCTTCGGCACATTAAACGGCATGTACGTGCACCACCTGCACATGTCACTTCAGCCCAGGTAGAAGCTGGTGTGGTTCTCACTCTTCAATCCCACTAACAACACACTGTCTCTCCATGCCATGTCGGCTACAGCACAAGTTTATTTACTTTGTCTCTCTTTCTCTACTGGCAGCCTGCCAGCTGCTGTCAATCAAACAAGACAGGCTGACATGCCCCTCCAGCCCCGCAAGGAGTTAAGACCTTTTTTTTTCTTTGTTTAAATGGTCCCACACAGGAAAGAAGCCAGGAAATGTAATTTTTCTGCTTAAAAAAAAAATAAAAATCAACTGACGCACATTTTCTTTTATATGAGCCTCTCATAAATGTTGAGAGGTCCATTTGGAGTAGAAAGGCACTTCCAGCAATCTGCATAGATGTGTTTTCCATTAAAATGAAATGAAATACATTATTACTTGATTACACATCTTTTCATGGACAAAGCAACATATGATTTAGTTGAAAGATTATTTTTTTTAAAATGAATGTGTTTGAATATCTTATTGCACATATATTCAATCCAAAAAAGCTATGTCCTTGTGGCTCTAAAAAGCCACAGTGGACCCTAGGTACTTTTTTGGGCATATTTAAACCGGAAGGTTGAGATGGTCTGGCAGAGTTAGCACAATTCATTTTAGATAGAAGATATCCAACTGAAATATTTCAAATTGTATAGAACATTATGATACTAAAAGAGTGCCTGCAAGATGCCTGTAACTTAACATTTAATGTAATCATCTATTAGAGTGAATTTCCCCGCTGTGGGATAAATAAAGTATTAGCTAATCTATGTAATTAATCTATTAACAAAAATATGTTTGTGTAAATTATGAAATTTAAATAGCAATATAAGCTTTTTATTTGAGGTTAAAGTAAGTCATTCACTTTATGCAGTGGAGTACAACAATGCAACGGATACAAAACAATCACAAATATTTTAATCTAATTGTGCCTATATATAGTGCTAGGCTAAATGTACAACTATTCACTGGTATATGTTCTAAAAATATTGCCCTACTTAAAAATAGTTTTCAGATTTATAAAGAAGACCATGAACACACCTTTTTAAAGCATATTTTAACCCCAACTCAGTATAGCTGACTGAATACAACTTGTCATTTTCTACAGAATTGAACCATCACAATTATGTCTTTGGACTTTTTGTCCAACACTTCACGTCACTGTGGGCACGAGTTTATCCCGCATAATTCCCATGGTGGTTCCTTCTGGTCCAGGCCTGTCTTTCTTTTTCAGAGTCTGTTGAAGTGGGGTCTTTCCTCCTCTGCTCTTTTTAGTGCAAGCTTAGTCTTTTTTATTCTGTTGCTACTCCCGCTGTGCAAAGGTAAGAGGCATTAGTTTTCTTAACCACTCCTCAAGTTCAGGGTCTTCAGTTCATTCTTTCATTTTAAGGGCCTTGCTGGTGCACAGTTTGGCTCTAAGCTCCTCAATTTGACAGCACCTCCTGGTCCCTTATTTGTTTAGCAGCCTGCTCCTCCAGGTCTTTCTAAGGCTTTACAAGCTTCTGTGCCCTCTTCTCAGACTGCTCAGTGTACTTCTGTTGCCTCTTGCACTATCCTTCCTTTCACTATTTTGTGCTACTGACTGACATGATCTTCTTGGCAACCTGTTAACAGCATTGATTCCTTCAATGAAAGCCTCCTTTAGCTCAAATTTGAGCTTCTGAATGTCTTCCTTAAAATGACCTGGTCTCATTACTGCGAGCCCGTCAGTTGGTCTTTGAGATCTTAATCATTGCCTCAGCTACTGTATCAGAGTACTTGTTCTTTACTACAAACTTCTTCCAGCTGGGCCTTTAAATACCTGCCCTTATGCTCCGCAGCTGCCCATTTACAACACAGGGCCCTGGAACTGGGAGGTTGAACTTCCTTAAGGGCAGTGTCTCTCCATTAGGTTATATCTGAATCTGTCCTCCTTGGACTTGTCCTGGTAATGACCTGCAAAGTCCCTGGGTGCTTCTACTCCATCCAACTCCATTGTTCTAGATCTTCATATTTCTTCTCTTGGTTTGACAACTCTCTGGTTTGCTACTTCCATTGTGGCGACAAATAATAATGTGGCTTAAAAATGCATTTAGAAACATCCAGTTATTTCTGTAACAAAAGGATGAATGAATGAGATTTTTCGCTGGGTTAAAAGTTCAGTGTGTAGAATTTAGTGGAATCTCGCGGTAAGTTTGGTAGCAGACAGTAGTGGAAATTGCAGCTAAAGAAGTACTCTCTCATCCCCTTTTGTATATTTGCAACAACCTGTGGCCCTATCAAGAGCCAAGTTTATCTGTTACTGTACACAACATTTCAATTGGCAGACCCAGTGGAAAGGAGCTGCTCCCTTGTAGATATAAAATATCACATTTACTCTAATGAAAACATACTATGAATATTAGATTATGTTTCTGCCATATTCTGTTGGAGCCCCCAAAATCCGAACACTGGACCTTTACATGGAGGTACTTTTCTAGTCTAAAGTCAGTGTCCGTGTTCTTTCAAGCCCATGACCCCTGATTGCTGAGGATGGACCCCTTATTGTACAATAACTTGTAGCACAGCAAACAGTGCTAGCCCACGTTTGTACACAAATGCATGTTTAGGCTTGTCATCACATTTGTAAATTATTATTATTAACATTATTACTTTATGAATAGGCTGTTTTTTTTCTAATATCTTGGATTCATATTATAATGTGTCTTTTCAGACATTTAGAGAAAGGGCACAAAAGCACCAAAAAAGGCACCGTAGTAACTCTGAGAGGTCATGAAACGGCCAGTTGAGGATTCAGAGTCGAAAGGGTGTTGGATGCATCATCCATTCATTCTATTTCTTCTGTTTTTGTATTCATTTTCAGATTTGCCTTAGCAAATATATCACTGATTAAAAGAATCGCAGTCTATTCATTATGTAGCCCATGTATTCCTGAAATATAAATAATAAATAAAGTCAGGCCATGTATCCCTTGTGAACTCTGGCATAGCATATCATATGCAAGGACAAAAAGTTTTGTCCAAAGCCTTTAGTGAAAACTCCACTTTGATTCCTCTTCAACCGATTATACTTTTTATGATTCTTAAAGATCGGGCCATATCACTTTGAAGTCCGAGTAATGTTAAGACCCTGTGGTGTGGTTCAGACTTTCCCATCTTTCCTTGGAGCACCCGTGATGCCTATTACAGTAATTATCTGTGATTCCTCCCTAGCATGAGGGCATTCTTAAAATCCCAGTTGTTACTCTATATATTTAATATCTTGAAGTCACTTTATTGGTGTTGCCAGATTTTCTTTGCAGATGGTCTTCTGTGAATTTGTTTACTTTGCCGAAAAATATTTCATCCTCAACTGTCATCATGTTCTAATTGTGTATGACAGTTTGAATTAGAAAAGTACATTTGAGTACATTTTATAATATATATTATCTATATATATATATAAATCTATATATATATATATTATATATATTATATATTATATTGATTAGTTGCATTAGATACAGTCTCTGTTTGTGTTATTTGTATGCAAGACACATCAGCTCTCCTCCATCAGTTGATTTGTGCCATCAGCACTAGAGTCTGTAATTTCAAGGAAACGTACCTAAATAAGAGAGTCAAGTGTTGTACGTAATTAACAAGAAACTGTCCATGCTTTATAATTGCTGTGTTTAAAGAGTTAAATTAGACACCTCTCACATATACGCATTGACATAAATTAGATGGATTTTCGTTCTGTGACAGGCTAATCTTGACTGTTGCCATTTTGCTGCTGAGAGAAATTAACAGGGTTGCTGGAGCACAAGCACACACATATGGGTATGAGTATTGCTCGACAACATATGTTGTTTGTTGAAGAGTAAATTTAGTTTGGCCACATATGCATAACACAATGCATGTCATTTTCCAGAAAGTTTTGTAAAGTTAGGATCTAGGGAAATAATTATTTGATCCCTTGCTGATTTTGTGTTTTTTTGCTAAAGTGGCCCACTGACAAATAAATGAAGGTCGCTCAATTTTATAAGAGCAGACAACCTTTTCTACCCTCAGTGGTCAGTAAATCGTGCACTAGTTGATGCAGGTCCTGCAGATGGTCTCCTGTCAAGCACTTGTTCATACTCTTGAGTTTCCTTATGACCATGCAATATCATCCATCACTACGCTGTCCGGGGGCAGCTCTCCTGTTCTGTGTTTGGATCAGCCAGAAGTCATGCCAGTGGGCTTGCAGGTGAGAGCTTTTGCAGTGATGAGTTTCCCATTGCACAAGAATCTTTGTAAGCTTTGCAAAATGTTTACTAGTCGTTTAAGGTGTTGACTGGGCACTGGTGAATAAACTAAAATCCAACAATTACTCCTCTTCACAGAGGATCATTATGATTTCTTGGTGAATTCTAATCTGAAAAATAGTCCTGGAATCCCTAACAGATGTTTCTTTTATACTCATCTACACACACACCCTTAACTAAATACTGTAAATGTTCACATTGTTGGATAAAATCTCATTCATTCTGTTTACAAAATAAGTTTCACATCTTTTTTGAGTACAGCAGCTTTTATTTTCCAACAAAAGATTATCTGACCTTGCTTATATATTCACATATTTCAATATTTATATCAAATTTGCACATGTATTTGTTCATTTCACATTTTTGTTGGTGTAACATACTGTTCATGATGGTAAAACATCATGGTACATTTATGTTATTGACATTGTTCTCCTGTTGTTCCATCCTGTATGATATTCTGTGTGCTACCTATTGTCTAATGTCGGAGTGACTTGCATACTTCTGGACTCTTTTGCCAGGCTATTCTGTTCCACTTATGTTTGCTTTGTATGCTATTGTTCATTCCAACCAGCAAGGCTCCCCTGACTACCACTGTTCCCTGCAGACAATTGAACTGTTAAGGAGCTGATGGACAGATGGACCGACACCGTGGGGCAGCTACCGTGCCTCTCAGACTCAGCAGGTGGGAGTGGAGGTGGACCAGACAGACTTCTTTCAAGATATACTTGAATTCCCATATTTTCTATCAGTCCACATGGTGGAACCGAGGGGAGGGTTTTTTTTTCGGTGGAGGTTTTAAAAGTCAGCAACTGCAAGGACCTGGAAAAGTTATTCTTAGTTTAAAACTTGTTGCAACATAAGAGAATGATAGTATACATTTACTTTTGACAGGCCATTATGATTTTTTGACACTAGGGGCAGAAAATTCCTAAACAGGGTGACAGATGCCACCCCATATCACATGGCTTAGCAGCATGGTATAGCTGTGAGGGTCCTGTATCATGGTTTTCTCCATCTGACCGTGTCGGCAGGGTCCCTGCATACACCTTGCGGATGCTGCGTGCAGCCCATAAGGACAACCATATAGCTGTGTAACTATTGGAGACAGGCCACAATTACATTGGTATACACGAACCACTTCTGTGTGTGTTGTGACCACTTGACAATGGACATATTTTACAGAAGTCCTTTACAGAAGTTATGTTTTGTTCTGTTTGGGTTAATGGATTTGAATGGCTTTTATATGTTTAGTTATAAACATGTATAGTTTTGCTATTTAAATTTGGAAACTTTTAAAAAGCAGCCCTACTACTGTACTAAAGCTCCCATGAAGTCAACATCCATGTTGCGTCTTGTGCTATCACCTCACCTATAAGCTCTGGCGCCATTCCTTGAAAATTTGATATGTTAATGACTCTCTGGCTTCTGTCCCATGACACCTTTTCTCTTTTTTTCTTGGCCGGCTGCGGCCAGGTGTCCCCCTTTTTTAACTTCCGGTCTGTTTGTGTTTGCTTCCTTTTTGGGTGTCCCTCCCTGCGTCATCCTGGACAGGCCCGAACCTTGGGTTCTAGCTCCCGTGGCGGCGGTGGGAAAGGGGCGACCCTGGTTTATCCACCCCCCTCCGGGCCACAGGGCGGGCTGCACTTCCGGGCAGTTCGGGTTGTAACGACTAACCTTTCTTCTTGTTAACCGTATCCATTGTGTCCCCTCTCGCGTCCCGTCCCTTGCCGCCCCTTTCTCTTCCTGCCGGTGCTGGTCTATCACCCCGTCTTTTCTGTTTTGGCCCCTCTGCCCCTGCCCTCCGTTCAACCCCCGGGCCGCGGACCGGTACCGGTCCGTGGATCAATCAGTACCGGGCCGCACAAGAAGTAATTAGTTATTTCTGTTTTATTTAATACGGTCATTTCGAAATAAAAAAACGTTTCAAAATAAAAGACCGCTCGACTTAGACTGGGACTATAATAAAGGGGGACTTACTACTTCATCCACAGTTGGTAGGAGAAGAAGAAAATATTACTTAATACTTAATATTTTCTTCTTCTCCTACCAACTGTAGATAGAGTAGTAAGTCCCCCTCTATTATAGTCCCAGTCTAAGTCATGTCACTTCAGCCCAGGTAGAAGCTGGTGTGGTCCTCACTCTTCAATCCCACTAACAACACACTGTCTCTCCATGCCATGTCGGCTACAGCACAAGTTTATTTACTTTGTCTCTCTTTCTCTACTGGCAGCCTGCCAGCTGCTGTCAATCAAACACAGACAGGCTGACATGCCCCTCCAGCCAGCAAAGGAGTTAAGACCTTTTTTTTTTGCTTTGTTTTAAATGGTCCCACACAGGAAAGAAGCCAAGGAAAATGTAATTTTTCTGCTTTAAAAAAAAATAAAAAAATCAACTGACGCACATTTTTCTTTTATATGAGCCTCTCATAAATGTTGAGAGGTCCATTTGGAGTAGAAAGGCACTTCCAGCAATCTGCATAGATGTGTTTCCATTAAAATGAAATGAAATACATTATTACTTGATTACACATCTTTTCATGGACAAGAGCAACATATGATTTAGTTGAAAGATTTTTTTTTTCAAAATGAATGTGTTTGAATATCCTTTTGCACATATATTCAAATCCAAGAAAGCTATGTCCTTGTGGCTCTAAAAAGCCACAGTGGACCCTAGGTACTTTTTTGGGCATATTTAAACCGGAAGGTTGAGATGGCAGAGTTAAGCACAATTCATTTTAGATAGAAGATATCACAACTGAAAATATTTTCTATCAAATTGTATAGAACATTATGATACTAAAAGAGTGCCTGCAAGATGCCTGTAACTTAACATTTAATGTAATCATAATATTAGAGTGAATTTCCCCGCTGTGGGATAAATAAAGTATTATCTAATCTATGTAATCTAAGCTATTAACAAAAATATGTTGTGTGTAAATTCATGAAATTTAAATAGCAATATAAGCTTTTTATTTGATTGGTTAAAGTAAGTCATTCACTTTATGCAGTAGAGTACAACAATGCAACGGATACAAAACAAACCAACAAATATTTTAATCTTAATTGTGCCTATATATAGTGCTAGGCTAAATGTGCAACTATTCACTGGTATATGTTCTAAAAATATTGCCCTACTTAAAAATAGTTCTTCAGATTTATAAAGAAGACCATGAACACACCTTTTTAAAGCATATTTTAACCCCAACTGAATGCAACTTGTCATTTTCTACAGAATTGAACCATCACAATTATGTCTTTGGACTTTTTGTCCAACACTTCACGTCACTGTGGGCACGAGTTTATCCAGCATAATTCCCATGGTGGTTTCCTTCTGAGTCCAGTCCTGTTCTTTCTTTTTCAGAGTCTGTTGAAGTGGGGTCTTCTCCTCCTCTGCTCTTTTTAGTGCAAGCTTAGTCTTTTTTATTCTGTTGCTACTCCAGCTGTGCAAAGGTAAGAGGCATTAGTTTTCTTAACCCACTCCTCCAAGTTCAGGGTCTTCAGTTCATTCTTTCATTTTAAGGGCCTTGCTGGTGCACAGTTTGGCTCTAAGCTCCTCAATTTGACAGCACCTCCTGGTCCCTTATTTGTTTAGCAGCCTGCTCCTCCAGGTCTTTCTAAGGCTTTACAAGCTTCTGTGCCCTCTTCTCAGACTGCTCAGTATACTTCTGTTGCCTCTTGCACTATCCTTCCTCTCACTTTTTTGTGCTACTGACTGACATGATCTTCTTGGCAACCTGTTAACAGCATTGATTCCTTCAATGAAAGCCTCCTTTAGCTCAAATTTGAGCTTCTGAATGTCTTCCTTAAAATGACCTGGTCTCATTACTGCGAGCCCGTTCCAGTTGGTCTTTGAGATCTTTAATCATTGCCATCAGCTACTGTATCAGAGTACTTGTTCTTACTACAAACTTCTTCCAGCTGGGCCTTTAAATACCTGCCCTTATGCTCCGCAGCTGCCCATTTACAACACAGGTGCTCCTGGAACTGGGAGTCTTTGAACTCATCCTTAAGGGCAGTGTTCTCCTCCATCAGATTATATCTGAATCTGTCCTCCTTGGACTTGTCCTGGTAATGACCTGCAAAGTCCCTGGGTGTTTCTACCTCCATCCAACTCCATTGTTCTAGATCTTCATATTTCTTCTCTTTGGTTTGACAACTCTCTTGTTTTTGCTACTTCCATTGTGGCTGCGAAAATAATATATGTGGCGTTAGGAATGCATTTAGAAATACATCAATGTTATTTCTGTTAACAAAATGGATGAATGAATGAGATTTTTAGCTGGACGTGAAAAGATTCAGTGTGTAGAATTTAGTGGCATCTCGCGGTGAAGTTTGGTAGCGGACAGTAGTGGAAATTGCAGCTAAAGAAGTACTCCTCTCATCACCTTTTGTATATTTGCAACAACCTGTGGCCCTATCAAGAGCCAAGTTTATCTGTTACTGTACAAACATTTCAATATGGCAGACCCAGTGGAAAGGAGCTGCTCCCCTTGTAGATATAAAATATCACATTATACTCTAATGAAAACATACTTATGAATATTAGATTATGTTTCTGCCATATTCTGTTGGAGCCCCCAAAATCCGAACACTGGACCTTTTACATGGAGGTACTTTTCTAGTCTAAAGTCAGTGTCAGTGTTCTTTCAAGCCAATGACCCCTGATTGCTGAGGGATGGACCCCTTATTGTACAATAACTAAGCACAGCAAACAGTGCTAGCCCACGTTTGTACACAAATGCATGTTTAGCCTGTCATCAACATTGTGTAAATTATTATTATTAACATTATTACTTTATGAATAGGCTGTTTTTTTCCCTAATATCTTGGATTCATATTATAATGTGTCTTTTCAGACATTTAGAGAAAGGGCACAAAAGCACCAAAAAAGGCACCGTAGTAACTCTGAGAGGTCATGAACGGCCAGTTGAGGATTCAGAGTCAAAAGGGGTGTTGGATGCATCATCCATTCATTCTTATGTCATCTGTTTTTGAATCCATTTTCAGATTTGCCTTAGCAAATATATCACTGATTAAAAGAATCAGCAGTCTATTCATTATGTAGCCATGTATTCCTGAAATAAAAATAAATAAATAAAGTCAGGCCATGTATCCCTTGTGAACTCTGGCATAGCATATCATATGCAAGGACAAAAAGTTTTGTCCAAAGCCTTTAGTGAAAACTCCACTTTGATTCCTCTTCAACCGATTATACTTTTTATGATTCTTAAGAGATCGGGCCATATCACTTTGAAGTCAGAGTAATGTTAAGACCCTGTGGTGTGGTTCAGACTTTCCCATCTTTCCTTGGAGCACCCGTGATGCCTATTACAGTAAATTATCCTGTTAGATTCCTCCCTAGCATGAGGGCATTCTTAAAATCCCAGTTGTTACTATATATATTTAATATCTTGAAGTACACTTTATTGGTGTTGCCAGATTTTCTTTGCAGATGGTCTTCTGTGAATCTGTTTACTTTGCCGAAAAATATTTCATCCTCAACTGGCATCATGTTCTAAAAAATGTATGACAGTTTGAAATTAGAAAAGTACATTTGAGTACATGTATATAATAGATATATATATATATATATATATATATATATAGATATAATATATATATAGATATATATATATATATTGCATTAGTTGCATGAGATGACGTCCTCTGTTTGTGTTATTATGTATGCAAGACACATCAGCCTCTCCTCCATCAGTTGATTTGTGCCATCAGCACTAGAGTCTGTAATTTTCAAGGAAACGTACCTAAATAAGAGAGGTCAAGTGTTGTACAGTAATTAACAAGAAACTGTCCATGCTTTATAATTGCTGTGTTTAAATTAGTTAAATTAGACACCTCTCACATATACGCAATTGACATAAATTAGATGGATTTTTCGTTCTGTGACAGGCTAATCTTGACTGTTGCCATTTTGCTGCTGAGAGAAATTAACAGGGTTGCTGGAGCAAGCAGAACACATATGGGTATGAGTATTGCTCGACAACATATGTTGTTTGTTGAAGAGTAAATTTAGTTTGGCCACATATGCATACACACAAATGCATGTCATTTTCCAGAAAGTTTTGTAAAGTTAGGATCTAGGGAAATAATTATTTGATCCCTTGCTGATTTTGTGATTTTTTGCTAAAGTGGCCCACTGACAAATAAATGAAAGGTCAATAAATTTTAATAAGAGACAGACAACCTTTTCTACCCTCAGTGGTCAGTAAGTTGTGCACTAGTTGATGCAGGTCCTGCAGATGGTCTCCTGTCAAGCACTGGTTCCTCCTTGTATAGTCTTGACTTGATCCTATGATCATGCAATATCATCCATCACTACGCTGTCCGGGGGCAGCTCTCCTGGTTCTGTGTTTGGATCATGCCAGTGGGCTTGCAGGTTGAGAGCTTTTTGCAGTGACTGAGTTTCCCATTGCACAAGAATCTTTGTAAGCTTTGCAAAAATGTTTACTAGTCGTTTAAGGTGTTGACTGGGCACTGGTGAATAAACTAAAATCCAACAAAATGACTCCTCCTCCACAGAGATCAATTATATGCATTTCTTGGTGAATTCCAATCTGAAAAATAGTCCTGAAATATCCCTAACAGATGTTTCTTTTATACTCATCTACACACACCCCCTTAACTAAATACTCCAAAATGTTCACATTGTTGGATAAAATCTCATTCATTTCTGTTTACAAAATAAGTATTCACATCTTTGTTTTGAGTACAGCAGCTTTATATTTTCCAACAAAAGATTATCTGGCCTTGCTTATATATTCACATATTTTCAATATTTTATATTCAAATATTGCACATGTATTTGTTCATTTCACATTTCTGTTGGAGTGTAACATACTGTTCATGATGGTAAAACATCATGTGTACATTTATGTTATGACATTGTTCTCCTGTTGTTCAATCCTGTATTGACATTCTCTGTGCTACAATATTGTCATAATGTCTGAAGTGACTTGCATACTTCTGGACTCTTTTGCCAAGGCTACTTCTGTTCACTTTATGTTTGCTTTGTATGCTAATTGTCATTCCAACCAGCAAGGCTCTCCCTGACTACCACTGATTCCCTGCAGACAATTGAACTGTTAATGAGATCTGATGGACAGATGGACCGACACCGTGAGGGCAGCTACCGTGTCCTCTCAGACTCAGCAGGGTGGGAGTGGAGGTGGGACCAGACAGACTTCTTCCAAGATATACTTGAATTCCCATATTTTCTATCAGTCCACATGGTGGAACAGGGAGGGAGGGTTTTTTTCTTGGATGGAGAGTTTTAAAAGTCAGCAACTGCAAGGACCTGGAAAAGTTATTCTTAGTTTAAAACTTGTTGCAACATAAGAGAATGATAGTATAACATTTACTTTTTGACAGGCCCATTAATAGATTGTTTGACACTAAGGGGCAGAAAATATCCTAAACAGGGTGACAGATAGCCACCGCATATCACATGGCTTAGCAGCATGGTATAGCTGTGAGGGTCCTTGTATCATGGTTTTCTCCATCTGACCGTGTCGGCACGGGTCCCTGCATACACCTTGCGGATGCCTGCGTGCAGCCCAATAAAGGACAACCATATAGCTGTGTAACTATATGAAGACATGGCCACAATTACATATGGTATGAACAGAACCACTTCTGTGTGTGTTGTGACCACTTGACAAATGTACAATATTTTACAGAAGTCCTTTTACAGAAGTTATGTTTTGTTCTGATTTGGGTTAATGGATTTGAATGGCTTTTATATGTTTAGTTATAACAATGTATAGTTTTGCTATTTAAATTTGGAAACTTTTAAAAAGCAGCCCTACTACTGTACTTAAAGCTCCCATGAAGTCAACATCAATGTTGTAAGTCTTGTGCTATACATCACCTATACAGCATCTGGCGCAACATTCCTTGAAAATGATGAATAAAATGTTAATGACTCATCTGGTGTCCAGTGAAACACATTTTCTTTTTTTCTTATTGAGCAGCTGAGGCAGAGTGTCCAAAAAAATATTTTATAACTTCAGGTACTGATTTGTGTAAAATTGCTTCATATTTTATAGAGAAAATGATAACCCTCCCTGCTGTTAACTGGAAACAGAACTGGGCTCAGTAGCCTCCCAGTGAGCGCAGCTGGACCAGGTTTAAGCACAACCTCCGGGACCAACAGGGAATGCAATATCGGGGCCAGTTCCTGGTGTAAAGATAACTTTACTTATTGTTAAAGTAACATTGTGTAACATCTAGCTGTACAGCTAACTTGCCGACAATTATATTCATGCAGGTGAACAGTGCCACCATTATAACCTGACATTCCTAACCTACACTCATGCCAATGCCATTAGCTATGTTTTGTGTTGTTTATTTAATTAAGATTATTCCTCTAAAGGTAGCCTTTCTGCCAGAATTTTCTATAGTTCTTCGACACAGACATCTCTGATTCAAGTTTAGTTGTCATGAGTGTATTTATACAATATGACAGCCAACTCAAACTGTCCTTGTTACATAAAATGCCATAATCACATTGTGATATGGGTTAAAAATGTACTTATTACACAACACATACTCATGAGTCTTGTTGTCAGTGCAGAAAAATGTCCACAGTGAAACACATGGCAACACAGGCGGTGAAATTAAGCTGTTTTACCAGACTGTGCCTTCACCATGGCAGTAAACTCTAGAGACAGATAGTACAGACAGTATGTATCATGGCAGCACACTCTGTCAGTTCTCCTCCTTGTTCACAAGGCTGTCCTGGGATTTACACAGTCCAAGTCCATTCTTAATGAGAGCTGTAATCATCCTATGCACTGGACCAGACAATCCAGCTAACGAAGATGACTGTAAGATGAAGAAACCAGCCACTCCTCTGGGGGTTTGTGTTGCCGTCTTAATCACAGAAGTCCACAACATGTCCCATGCTTGTCATCCCCAGGCTTTGAACTTGATCTAATTTTGCATTTCTAGTGAAGTTTAGTCCAACCAATTATTTTAAAGCATAGCTGCTCTCCCATAATTCAACCTATAGACTCTAATAAACATTTATTACATTGACTTGCAATGCAGACAGCATTTCCCCTGATTATAGCACAGAAGAAGAAGAAAAAAAAAGAACATCAATTGCTCTCCCCAAACTATACCGTTCCACGTCTCACTTTGTATGACTCACCTGACAATGTGTGCTACCATTGTGTAACTGATAGATCCTGATGTTTAACATGTTTTAATAGCATTCCTCAGGAATAATTGATCCCTCAAGTGCTGGAAATCTCTAGAAACATTGTGCTTATCTTGCCAGGCCAACTCTCAACTGTAAAGATTGGATTGGTAATTCAATTCAACAAATCCTCATATCTAAATGACAAAAGCAGGTTTTTGTCAGTGCCTTTTAAAGTTCTCCAAATGAGCATTCCAAGGAGAACAGACTCTCACACACAAATCCCCACATGAGCACTATCTGATCTGTCACTGTTATTTCTGGCTGGGTTAGGTGCTGAAAGTGTAAGCCAGTTATTCATTAAGTTGACTGATGAAATATGTGATAAGGGTTTAAATTCTTGAAGCTTAAATGCATTTCCCTTGTTACAGCTTCTTCAAAGAGAGGATCCTGCGTTTGATGGGTACCTTTTTGATTTGGGGCTTTTTTTTTTATTGGAGAAAAAGATTTCTCCTTGAGCTTTGGGAAAGTGCAATGCAAATTTCACTATTTTATTAGATTTTAGTTAAGATTAGCCAACTAAAAAGGGACAGGCAGCCAGGTAAGATCCCTGCCAACAAAAGGCACTTTTGATAGAGTAAGTTTGGAGGTCACTAGTAATCATGTGTTCAGGTTGTGCTCTGGGTTAGTTTAGCTTGGCTGCCTCTGACAGATTAGCTCTGACTTCCCGCATACTTTTCTTGAGTTTCTCCAGGGATTCAAAACCACCTATTGTTTTTGCTTTGTTTGAGTTTTGTTTTATGATTTAAAAAAAAAAGAAAAAAGAAAAGTTAGCATGCAGTAGGTATTTATAACCATTTATATCAATGCAATTGTTCTTGTGGTGAGCACAGTCTCCTGTGTGGGATTAAGAAAGTTGTAAAGTCTTAAAGAGTCTTACTAGATTAAACTTGCATGTTTAACACAGTTGTTATATAGTCCATCATCTAACATTCAGTTAAATAACACATAAACCGACAATCATCATGATCATTATTCAGATGTACAATTAAGTTTCTTTTCTTTTTTTTTATTCCTTTTTTTTCTTTTCCTTCTGCCACACCAGGGTTAGAAAGAAAATGTGACTGAGATGCACAATTATCATTACCTTCTGTGGGTGAAACACCGCTTTCATGTGTGCCTCCATTTTATTTTATTTTATTTTATTTTTTTGTTTTTTTTTTGCAGGCCAACCATGTAACTGATTGCACCACAGGGCCCTCATACTGTGCTATTCTCTCTAATCGGCTCAAACCTGAAATAGAAGAAAAAAAAAAAAACATGACGGTGGAAAAGGCTGATAGTCACAGGGATGCAGAGGGGACGACTGGAGGTGATGCTTTCTCTCTGTCAGGAAAAAAAAACAAACCGCTATGACTGTGGCCTTGGTCGCCTCAGTGTAAAGCTTTTCTTTAATGAGAATGGAAATGTTGCCCTGACAAATACAACAGATTAAAGGGGGGTTATAAATAACAGCACCTTATCTTTCCTTCTCTCCTTTATGACAGAGTAATCTTCTTCTTTCTGTTACACCAGCTGCAGGTTGGTTCCCCCCTTGCAGTCCTCATCTCTCTCTGTCTGTCTCGGCTTCTTGTTTAATTAGCTGGAAAAGTCAGCATGAGGCGTGGAGCTCATGAAATACAGCTCTCATGCATCCGTAGAAGGTGGTTTGTTTGAATGATTTAATTTATCCAGATAGCCAGAGCCTCCAGTTCTCTAAAATTGTGACTCCTTGAGAGTCATGCCATATAATATAGTGAGCTCACTCAATTTATACTGTTTATCTGTCCAATGTAGCTTTTCTCTTAAGTTAGAAATGATAGATGCCTGGGAGAACTCATATTTACAGTACAGATTCGCACTACTGCTGCACACCATATATATAAATATATATGTATAAAGCTTTGAATCTAATTACATAGTTTTACCTTTGAATGTCTTTATTCCAAGTCCTTTGGGATCCCATTCTCTGCTGCTCTACAATACTTATTTGAATCAATTATTTCAGCTCAGTAGTTTATACTTTATCTACATTAATTACTGTTAGCAGTTGGCGTTACAGTACACAGTAAATAATGTATCTTCTTGAGTGGAAGCAACAGATTTCCGTTTGTGTGCACGAGTCGGCTTCCCACCGTTATCTGCCTGAGTGCTTCCCAAAATGTAATAAGTGTATGAGGAGTTGGGGTTGCTTTCTGCCTCTTGCTTTGTGCTGGTTGTCGGGCTTTTCACCGTTGTGTAGCTTTCTTCTGGCAGCTCAGCTCACTGGACCCTGACAGCCTTTCATTAGACGGTAGGTCCTCAGGGTTCTCATGGAGAAGAAGCCTTTCTTCTTCTACAGGCACACTCACTGCTCCGGCTCTCCTCTGGCCTGCAAAGACATCTGCTAAAATAACTGTTAATGAGATAAGAAAACATGGCCGCCCTCTCTTTGCAGATGGACCTCATGCTCAGCAGTGAGTCAAGAACATAGAAGTTATTGTTTTTTTGTTGTTGTTTTTTTTTCTTTAGAAATCACCAGTGTCAGATGCCAGTATGAACAAGAAACACCATCCCTTTTGTTGAAGAAGCTATAAAACTCTTGGTAAGTCTCTGCCCTTTTGGCTATTTTAGATGTTTATTTTTATATAGGTGATGCACTGAAAATGTGTCTTAAAATGCTAATATGTAACAAAATACTGTACTACATTATTCTCAAAGGAGAGCCACCAAGGTCAGGCTATAAAGTCAAGTACAGCAGAAAGTCAGTTTACATTATTTATTTATTTATTTTTTGTATCTAGCCCACCAAAAATAGTCTTTCCTGCAGAGACACACAGCTGAAAAGTTTAGGATATTATCACACAAGGACACTGTGTTGATCAAATATGTGTATACTTTGTATACACAGCATTTTTCTATTTATTTTTTTTCAGTAGTTTTTTTTCCCCCAAATGTAATGCTTTTCAACATTTCAAACAGTTTGATTTTTCCAGGGCCAATCTCCAGAATCTTATCCATATAGTATATGTTCTTGCATGTCCTGTTTATTCAAGTGGATGTGCAGAATTTTAGTATATTTTCAGCATTGGGCTGTAAGACCACAGAGGTCCACCGATGCAAAAATATCTCCATTAATGAGAAGAGGTGCAAATTAAAAATGTAGTCATACACTGGGAGACATTATCATTAGGGTACAAAACGTGGACAAAACCAAAATAAAGTTTAAATCACAATATCATGATGAACATTTAAATGAGGTTTTGTGAGCTTCTTTCACTTGAAATGAAGCAGAGTTGCTGCCATCCTAACTTTCTGGCACTGTAGCAGATTACAGGCTGAAAATGCTTTAATGCTTTAATGCTTCGAAAGATGGCACAGTAGAGGGGACAAGAGACATTGTCTCGTCCCAGTTCCTCTGAGCAATCACTGCATCTCCCCACTGAGATTACTGCCTCATTTTCTCAGATGTTGTTTGAGATTTGGCCTGTGAAAAGTACCGAGAGTTTGGAAACCAGAGGAAAACTAAAAACTGATGCTTTACTAAATCTAATATTCCCATTCATTAGTCACTGGAGACTGAGTTTAGCATGACTGGTTAATGTAATCAAATGAATCAAACAAGGTGTTTTGCTTTGCATGCAAGCCGGTTACATTTATATAAACATAATTGTTTGGTTTGGGGGTTTAATAATTGGCAATCAATTGCAGGGCTTTAATATAAAATGGAACAACTCAGAATAGTAACAGTTACTTTGCCTGAAGTAAAGAAGGGGATAGATAGTGAGTAGGAAAATGGAAAGGGCTACCGGAAATCACTTTTAACTGGTATGGACATGGTGCTGCACTCAGCAGAAATACTGTACCTCTACAGACATTATGCTGATCAGGTCTTTCCCAGACCTAACTATTGACTATTGGGCAGATTTTATGCAAGAAAATTGACAATGAAAAACAAAGGGTCTGAAACTCAATGCAGGAAAGTATCGTTCAATGCAACTTTTGAGGATGAACCTAAGAGAATGACTTCACATTCAAGACATGTCTTAGAGTTTGAGAGTCATGAAAACAATGTGAAATGTTGTTTTTAGGACTAGATTTAATGAATGTATTTCGTTATGTACCCACATTGATTCATTCAATGTCAGCAAAGGTACAACACCCAAAAAAACCACATCTTTTGAGTAAATTGGGGGAACGTTTTGGCTCGTTAGCAACCAAGATAACAAGCTTACTAACTGACAGGTGCTGGTGCTCGTTGCTTTCAATCTGCATTCCCTACCCGCCGCAGGACTGAAAACCTCCTCTTCCTAACTAACTCGTCCCCAGTGCTCTAAGCTCATAGTCCTGGCACCACAGCTAACTAAGTGAGCTAACAGCAATTATACTTCATAGCAGTTTACTGTCCATCACTTAACTGTAAATCACAGAGATGTGAGGTGGAGCAGCTGAAGGACATCAGAGGGAAAACCATCTCAGGATCTGCCCCTGCCTATCTCAGCATCTTACTAAAGGCTCACGTCCCGACCAGGGCGTTACGCTCCGCTCATACAAACCGTCTAGTTGTACCTTCGCCTCTCGCAAAGCGAGGTCACTCTAAACTCTTCTCTGTGGTCGTCCCCAAATGGTGGAATGACCTACCAACGGCTACAAGAACAGCAACATCCCTTTCTACCTTTCAAAAACTTGTAAAAACCTTTCTGTTTCGAGACTGCTTCCCTGCCTAACAAAACTAACAACTACTCTGTGCTCCTTTACACCTTTGTCAGCTTATGTCCTCCTCTGTAAAACGCTTTAGATAAAAGCGTATGCTAAATGCAGTGTAATGTAATGTAATGTAATGTAAAATGAGAAAACATTTTCTCCATAAAGTATGATCCATTTTTACCAAAGTCAGTAAAAGAGGTGTTAGAAACTTGTAAGGCATGAAGTAAGAATGGCAGAGTAGTCTTAAAATCATTTAAAATCTGCTATTTTATGATAGGAAAGTTACATAATGTTGCTTCAAGGCAGAACTATTTTATGATAGGAAAGTTACATAATGTTGCTTCAAGGCAGAATAGATAATAGAGGATATGATGGGGAACTGAGGTGAAAAAGCTGGTTTACAGTACGATTATGCTGGGGATTGGAAACAGGTGTGCATGTAGATGTGGGAGTGTGAAGGTGGGAAACTCATAGCTGCAGACCCGAGAGCCCTAAAATGAAAAAGGAAGAATTAGTGGCTGGCAAATGCGCATTAAATGAATGTGTATTATAAGAAGTGGTTTTAGGCAGAACGGTAGAAGCTTTCAAAACAGAAAACAGTGCAAACAGAACTGCTTCTCAACGTGTGTGCTTGTCACTGAGCGATGCTTCTAAAAGCCTTGAAATACCCCAACCGATACAGACCTGGGTGCACAGGGGGACTGAGTTCAAAGAGTTCAAAGGGTTTATACAAGGTTGCATCATCTGTTGTGTGTTTTTGATCACTAATGCCAGAGTTGACAAGTATGTGACCTGCTGAATGACTAAGTACGCCGCTGAATCCTGACTTCGAGCTGTATGGGTATTAAAAACAAAAAAACGAAATAAAATTAATGGAATTTCACATCAAGAAATAAAATCATTTGCATCTTCTCACACGTATTTAATTTGAATTGAATACGAGTACATTTTTGCAGAGTCAACTTCGAGGTAGTAGACAAGACAGGATAAAGACAAG
The DNA here is from genome assembly GCF_000972845.2 of Larimichthys crocea. Classification (NCBI taxonomy): domain Eukaryota; kingdom Metazoa; phylum Chordata; class Actinopteri; family Sciaenidae; genus Larimichthys; species Larimichthys crocea. The sequence continues at coordinate 2,551,420 of NC_040014.1, read as the reverse complement.
TATTTTTTTTTTTTTTACTTCTTGTCAAAGCAAACAAAAACAATTGCAAAAATTGCAAAAACAAAATCTAGAGGACAAGGACTAAAAACAACAGTACAAATATCTCCAGTTGTTTGAGGTACACACTGTTCCAAATAAATACTTCAGAGGCTGCAAGTAAATGAGGCAACAGGGAATGAAGCCTGCCAAGAGCACTGCTGGAGTCACAGCTGTTCAAATGGGAAGGAGTGGGAGACAGTGCAGACACTTATTATGATTCTGAGACACTCACTCTGATTACACATTGGTGCCCCCCTAATTGTCATCCTCAACAAAGATGAAGTACTTGCCTGCTGCACCAAACATAATAAAAGAGTTGAGTTGGCCAGAATGGGTACAACAACTGAGATTAGTGACAAACTCGAGGGTGGAAAACTGTTTTTGTGTGTGGTGTGTGAGGGTGTGGGTATGTCTTGTAGCTCTGAATGTTTTCGCTAGTTTTCTGTCAATTACAGTCCTATTTCCTCTCCTCAAGACTCTTCCTTGACCAGAAGGGCAGTTTGACCCACCACAAGGGCTTTTGATTGATCAGGGCACTTTAGCCTGGAGGGTCCTGCTGTGTCCACAGTGGGGCCTGCAAGCATCTTTATCACCTTCCCTTAAAACTAGGAATCACTCTGCTGTGATGAATGAGGAGGAGGCAGGGGGGGGGTATACAGGAACAGGGGTGACAAAGCCCTGTGTCACAGCAGCACACAGCTGGACAGGGGTAGAGGAATGGGAGTCAGTTGGGCAGGCCTAGAGGGAGGAGGGGTCTTATAAATGGCTCCTGCTTTGGGCCAAATACTCAATTAGCTGATCTGACAAAGTGCTCCGTCTCCTCTCTGCCTTTGTTTTTTCTGGCTCGGTACAATGTTTGTCCTCAACTTACAGGTGGAGGAGACAGGAAAAAGGGGTGCAGGTGTGACTGGGGCTCAAGGTCATGGAGTGTTGTTTTCAAGCTCATTCTTTATAATCAAATGTGATTATCAATTAAATCTAATGAGATGGGACTTCACTGAGAGGAATGCAGTTTTTTTTACTACCTGGGCCTAATTATCAGAGTTTTGGCTATGATGATATTTTACTCACCAACTTAATTACTGGGATATAGGGCTGCAGGGAGTCCTGCTTGTAAAATAGTCCACTGTTCGAAATTAATCCCCAAAGTGAAATTCGGTTGTTTTATACAGTATCCTGGATGTTGGCCAAAGCTATTTCCACAGTTTTGGACATAATTTCTTGGGTTAAGAGAGTTACACTACCATAGGGAGTCCATGGGGCGTCGTAAACATTATTTATAAGACTGCTTAGAACAAATTCTGTTCGTGTGAAAACAAAGGTGAACAATAAAATATTAGTTAAGGACTTTCTGAGTGCGTAAAACACAGTTTCCACTATAAAGAAAATAGTTTAGATATTGAAAAAAAAAAAGGTTGCGATCATTCCTGGATGTGATTTGTCACCCAGTTGTAGTGCGACTCCATGAACGGTCAAATGGTGAAACTACCCAAGATGGATTAGAGCAAAATCTTCCTGGCTAAGTAAAGTCCTTGTGGCCCAATATCTCTGCACGCAAGCGGGCAAGTAAAATGTAACTAGTCCTCGAAATTAAACCATAAAATGCTTAATTTGCATAAATAAAATGGTCCTATCATTTATCTGCGTCTTTCCAAACTGTTAAATCTCTTGGTGGTGCTTTGAAGAAGCTCATGTTGACTGTCGACAGGACACAGGAAATCACAGCCATCTCGAAGGTGTTATATATGTTGTTCACCCATCCATCAATTCCAACCTCCTCCTTCTGTGAACTTGTATTGCTCTGTAATAATGTCACCTGACTTTGTCTTTGTCACTTGAACATAAAAAAAAAAAAAAAAAGTGTTTGGGGCACAAGCTGAAATGATGTCATTTTTCTTCAGAGGACAGTCTCATAAAAAATGTTACTTTTTGAGTTCCCATGGTCACTTATCCGGTACGTATGTTTGCTTTCATTGTTTTATTATTCATGTTTCTATCTTATATCCCTGATTATGTTTGTCATTATCATGCTCCTGACTGTGTTCATGTATATATGATGTGGGGGGAAGCGGAGGGCTTCATTCGACACCCTCTATCATCCTGCTGTTCCATTTGCAAAGTGTGATCAGTAATTATCCCCTCTCATTACTGCGACCTGAAGAGCTGAGCCCGAGGAGCTCGCTGGAACCCTTCAGATAACACAGTGACACGGGAAGCTGAGGAGAACACCAATACTTAACCACTAACTACACAACACATAACAGCCCTTATCTGGAGGCTCCAGCCAGCTGACAGAGGCTCACTAAAAACATATTGAGGAGTGTTCCCTACAGAGCATGTGGGTTGTAAAAATAAACTCAGATATAAAAGACATACGCACACACATAGTGTTCATACAAACACCCGCACCAGCTTAACTTTTTTTCCATATGTGAATGTGAAAAGATTGACATAGTTTGTCCTCTTCAGCTCTCCGTTCCCGCTACTGGAGGTTATACTCAATGTTTTAAACCCACTGGATGCCGCAAGCAGCCCACACCAATTTGAGATGCTTGAGCTGGCAGGAAGTCAGACTCAGAAACAGCAGAAAGAATCCGGTCAATTTTCAAAATAAAACACCCTGTCCAAATATCGTAAACACAACCAAAAGAAAAAAAGTTAAACTACATAGCATCTTTACATATTAAGAAGCATATAAACCAGAGAGAAATTACCAAATCTTAGCAAGTTAACAAAACGCAACGTGAGACGTGCCCGGTGGGGTGTTGGCCCACCGTGACCTGCAGGAACTGGTTTAATCCACCTCAGCATTGATTCTAAAAGTATCTGAACTCTACTGGAGGGATGAACACCATTCCTCCTAAATATATTCCCACAAATGGTGGTATAAAATCTCCCATAGGTGGATTTGGTTTGAGGTCTGGTGACTGTGAAGACCATAGCATTTGATTCACATTCTGAAATTCTGAGGTGACCAAGAAAGTGGCATCTGCATTCACTGATTCTCCATTCATTTATTCATTTTTTTCCTTTTCCTTGAGTAATGGCTTTATTAATTAGATAAATGCACCAAATGTATTATTATTTTCATTTGAAATAGTTCCCCAAAGGAAGAACAATTAAATTATTAAAACTTTAATTTACTTAAATTGTACCCAAAGAGCTGCTTGACATGGAAAAGTGTTGTGTAGTCCTTCCCCCCCACAATTACACCTTGATTTTGAATTTGTTTTACAGTCCAGAAAATGTAAGTGGCCCAAGATCATTACTGAACCACAATGGCACAGCTGGGCTTTAAACAATTTGGGAAGCTATTTAACTTTGGGCTGTCAGTCAATGGTATGGTCAGCTGAGATCACAAGATCCAATTCCTTTATAAATAGCTTTGAGTGAAGCTATTTTTGCTTTAGCACTAAAGTAGGAATTATTGTGCCCTTGAAACTTTAAATCTTCACAGATTTTGATGCTAACATTCTAGGACTGATCGAACCATTGTGCATTTAGTTGTTCTCGTTTACAAAACCATTCTGATATGTGCTAACAAGAAGACTTTCTACAGTCTCTGTTGTGATATGGGGTTTCTTTTTTAGCATTTCCTGTTTTATTTTGTAGTGCTCGCCTCTCCTTGTGTCTGCAACTTTACTTCCTGCCTTTGTTGCGCTTATCTGCTACACCCTTATTAGTTTGCACCTGTGTTTTCTTATCCTCCTCCATGTCTGAATTTGGGCCTTTCTTTGGGTTACCCTGCTTGCACAACAATGACACTTAAAGCATGACCATTCAAAAATATATATTAGTCCCCTCAACCAACTCAACCGTTTTTTGGAACTATGTTCTTCTCCACCATCATTCAAAGATTAATATGTTAGCCAGCTATCTGTACTTTCTGGCGTATTAATAATGGCAATTATAGCTGCATGCTAAGCACTAGATTTTGCCTATTTGTAATTATTATTTTTCCAGAATGAATTCCTAACAAAGATGTTTTTACACTCTTAGTTTATTGCTGCAGCTCGGGAGACCATTAGGCAGCTTTGTGTATATTAAATCTTCTTTTTTTTTAGACTCAATGAAATGATAATTGGAAATAATAATAAACTCGCTGCTGCATTTCACTAGAAATAGAAACACTGTCAGAGAGAGTTCATCATGCATGTACTTATATGCCGGTCTCTTTTGCACAAATTTCCACATTATATTCTATCTCTGTGTTGTTTTTATTGTATACATTGAATGTGCATTGTTTGCTATTAAATCTACTCAGTTTCCCTGAGAGAACTAGGTATTCAGAACTCTGCACATCTAATGTGAACATACTTTTAGCTAAAGTTAACTAAGCAACTTAGAAACTAGCTTTGTGATGCACATTATCTGGGGTTGCCAATGTTCCGATTATTTTGAACTTATTTTGTGATACAGGCTTTGCGGCCAAATCATTTATGTACAATCATTTTTATGCTTCTTTTTTGCCTTTGCTTTTATAAGCTTGTTTTTTGTCCACCCATTTATTCAGATTTTTCATTTATTTTGATCTATATTTGCTTTGGCAACATTTTTTTCAAATCAAAACATCATGCCAGTAAAGCTTTACTGAACTGATTTGAGTTAAAAGATTGAGAAACAGACAGGGAGCTAGTTAGTCAGTATGGGGGTGGTACAGTAGCTGGCGTCGTGTTGAAGCCAGCAGTTAGACTCTTTGGTACAGAAAGCCCTTTGGCAGCCCCAGCAAGGTTTACAGCTGAAAGCTCTGCAAAATGTTTGCTCCTGTTTTGGATCTACACCATCACCATTATTTAGCCAGCAAGCTTGCCAACACTAACTGCCTAATTAAGCATTCAGTGGTGCTCTGATTCTGACTTTGAGGTCATTTTCACTCTGGATTACAATACCACGATTTAATTTTGCAGATAGTACATCAGGAGCTTATTGTTATGGATAGCGTCTCTTGGATACTGTTTTAGTGAGTCTCCTTTAATCACAGAAATTAAACAATTCACATTATCTAGATTAGGCTTTCATCTAAATCTAATAGACGTGATCATATTAGACCCTTTCAAGCTTTTCCACAGTGCACCGAGTACAACATTAAAATACATTTTTAGAACTGATGTCAAGATTTTACTGATCACCTGCAGGGTTTGTTTTCAACTATCCATGTGTTGTATCTGGCCTTTTTATCCCTGGAAACACAGCTGGGGATGTTTGAGCCTAGGTTGTTAGTCTTTACTGAGTTCAGACTGCAAAGAAGGGTAATTGGACCTACTCAGTATGAGCACTGGTTAAATGAACTTCCTGAGATCAGACTTCTATTTTAGTTTAAGCAGAACATTTGTCAGTGTGTTTTTCATTTAATTTGTCAGATTATCACTTGTTCTTCTTGGCAGGTTAAGGTATTGAAAAATAAAGCTAGTCAATATTTTAAATGTTCTGTCTGTCTCTGAAGCAGTTAGTTCTTCCTCTTTTATTTGGAGCTTGAATAAAATGACTTTAGATTCGACTTGACAAAATCAAAAGAGTTAACTCTGTAACAAATGCCAATCACACTGCAGAAGCAAGAGGGATAGGTGTGTTGGGCAGTGACTATCAAAAATATTATAACATTTAGACAATAAAACATCTATCTGAGCAGATGTCAGCTGTCAAACTACTCAGGTGTCTCAACTGTAGTTAATAAACGTTGACATAAGATACATGCCAAAAGACCAAAATCAAATTTTGATTTCATGTCTATACTCGTCCCAAGATCATTTCTGAGGTAAAAGTATCTCCATTTTAATATTTGGAGTGGATGGTGTCAGTTTGTAGTTCATCCCAAACATTGAGGCCAACTGAACAAGTCTGTAGCTCATAAAAAAATAAGGTGTGCAAAGTCAGGAAGCTACAGTTCAATGTCTCTGATACAAATTTAATGAGCATTTAATATCCTGTGCCGCTCATCTCAAGTTTTAAGTACTGACTGCGACCAAAATGATCCTCATGCTCTCAAAACTGCAATGTTTCTGAATTCTTAGACAACAAAAAGTACAGATCACTAAGAGATATTTGAGTTTTAGTTGTTTATAAAGCTGAGGACAAGTGGAATCAATAAGGGATTCAAAATTCAGATTTAATAAAACACTACAAACACAACAACCCTGGAGACAGGAATAATATTACCAATATTATTTTGATTTTGAGCTTGAAATGTATTTGAAAGTAATAAATGCATTATTATAAAAGCATGATTTTTTTAATTTATTTTTTAAAAATATCATTGTCATCATTCTGTTATAAAATTTGAAATGGGATTAAATGTGTTTCTTGTTCAGAACTCGACTTAAAAGACTTAAACTAGACTTGGGACTTTGTAGGCAATGACATTGTCTCACCCCTGTATAACAGTGTGTGTAGTGCTGTAACACCGATATTGTCACGGTGACTGTTGATTCCCTGTGTTCCCACTTGTTTCCCCATCCTTGTGTTTCTTGCGTTTACTTGTCAGTCTCTCTCTTTGTTAGTCTCTGTGTTTGTTTGTTGTGGGCGTAGCACATTTCCCTGGTTCCTCCTGGATAATCACAGATGAAGCACACCTGCCTTCCATCTATTCATCACCTCAGCTGCATATAAACCCTGGCCTTCCTCCCACGCCTTGTCAGATTGTTTGTTCAGCCACTGTGGTAGTCTACGTTCGGACCTCCTTAACTATTGTTCTTTGTGTTTCCCGTTGGTTTCCTAGCCCGTTTCTAACCTCTGATCCTCTTATGCTCAGGTCCACCACCAATCATCACCTCCTGCCATATACCTGCTTGCCTGCTCTCCACCAACCATCTCCGGACAGCCCGCATTCCCTGCCTACACCATCTATTCCACCCACTGCTTCACCTCAGCTATTCCCTCCACCTCATCATCGGACCCTCTCCTTCCCCTTTTCTTGGCAACCTTTGTCTGATCCTGCGTTTTGGGTCAGTTCCTGTGTTATCATGACAGATATAAACTGATGTGATACTTGAACAGGTTTATTAAGGCCACTTTGACACTTTTTTTCTTCAGTATTTCAAACTTTGCAAGTAGAAGTCCAATATCACCAAAGCCATGGAGTAATGTTAACCTACTTTTAAAAAATCAGACATAGTGGCATAGGTGCAATGAATCAAAGAATGAAATAAAAGGTAAAAATACCCATCATTCTATTTATAGAAGCCTCTTTTTCATCTGCTGAGTGTATGGATTTTTATACAAGTTTGTCAAAACAACATTATAAAGTAAACTGCTGAGCTCCAGATAACTCCCAGTAAGTGTGAGCCAATCATCAGCTAAATTATCATATGTTTTAGGCACAGTGCATTCTATTGACATTTTTAAATGTCACAGATGAAAAACAACAACGACAGCAACAAATATAATGAGGCTGGAATGTAACGCTCAGGCAGGAGCATCATTAGAAAGAAACAGGAGAGAGTCGTGTCACATATAGTAAATGAAAGTAAATTGTTGAGCTTTGGTGGTTAATAATATACAATTAAGGTGCTCTTTACAATCCAGCTTCATAGACTAATATATATTTTCTTTATCATATATGGTAAATGAAAATGATCCTACAATATATTGGCAAGTGGTGAAAGTACACTTGTTAAGAAATTTAAAATAAGAGGCACTCTAAGGGAACCTAAGCTGCTTAAAAAACAAGTTGTGGAATAAAACATATTGAAATTTCTACACTTTGGAAAATTTTGGACTGCATATTGGCCTTTGGATAAATAATGCAAGCAGCGAACTCCAGAAGGTGCTGTGTTTGTTTTCTCTGCTTTTATTTGCGAGTAGTGTTGTCCTCACGGTGGCCGTTGTACTTGTACACAGAGGTCAGTAGGGTGTTATAAATATTTCTATTATCATAACCTCCCATAACAATGCTGTGCCGAGAGCCATTCTAAATGATGAAGGGCCTCTGTAGAAGACATGGCTCTGTTTCACGTTTGGTCACATCACGGAGCTGAATTTTAATCACACTCTCTTTCCAAGCCATTAAAACTAGAAAGTGACGTTTATTAGACAGCAGAGGAAAATAAACAAGCCCTAATTGGCTCACACCGAGAGCGCTCCACTCTCCCCTCGGCCCTTTGACGGAGAATAAACCTGCCGGTGAGTGAGGTACAAAGCTCAAGAGCAGACTGACCTTTGGAGACTTGCCGCTTCCTTAAAGCAGCCCTGCAACGCCAATAATGACTCCAAGCAATGGAGCCATGCTTTTATTTACAAATATGCAGACAATATTGACACCTAAGACCCATGACAATGTGTGCAATGGGCCGTGGTCAGTAACAAATGAAAATGAGATGGTGCACCTTAACGGCCTTCTTTAATTAACTGACTGACCTTGTTTCATTTCTGACACTGTGATTCTTCAGGAGCCTTGTGAGGGAAGCTGTGCAAAAATATATAATTTACTGACAGGGAAGCCTCTTAAGAATCCAATTTAAGCACCCTCTGTCCCTGAGTGTGTTACAATCATCTTCACAGTTGTCTTTCATCCTTCTTTTTCACACTATTAAACACCCACCTTTGTTAGAAAAAAGTAATGGCTGCGTGGGAGGAGGTGGTACACAACAAGCCCACGGGGAACAATACTCTGCTACCAGGTATTAAAACATTAGAACAATGTTTGCAAACAGCCAAATTCACTCGACAATAATGTGTGACACTTTGATTGCACTGGAAATAAAGTGCTACTATGACACATTAAACCTGTTCTTACCTGTTAGAAGCTTAGACCGTCGTACACTGATGAATGGGATTGTTGGATTATTGTCTGTTTTTTTTTTAAAGGGGCTTAACATCTCATTCGCAGGGTAATACATGATTCTGAAACAGCTATAATCGCTTGAGATTCAGGCTAAGTCGTGCTTTCACCCTAGAGTGTAGGTTTGGTTTCCTGAGTGTGGAGATGAAGTAAAGGGTTTGCAATTTAAACAAAGACAGTGAAAACGTTCATATATACATTCATATTTATCTTTATAAAAAAGATCTATCTATAGAATTCCTTAAAATTGGTGTATTAAATTGATTTAATTTAAGGCAACAATGAGTATTATTTCTTTACAAAGGGGTCACTTAAAGTGAAGATCATCATCATCCAACTCTGCAGCTCCCCTCAGCACAGTGAAGCATTGTAGTGTCTTTTAGCTCACTGTTTTGATGTGGGCCACAACTTCCCTTCTCAGGTTCACTCTATTGCTATTGGCACCTTTTTCGGTGGTTTTCGGCAGAAAAGCTCTAAAAATCTGGTTTACAGACAAAGACTAGACTGGTTTACAACTAAAGAGCCAGATATTTCCCCCCAGGAGGTGGTGGAGACAAAAACAGAGCTAAAAGGAGAGTGAATATTGGGCTATCATTTGCCAGATGGCCACAGTCATGAAGTTTTCACCTTTCACATGTTCACCTCAGTGAGTGTTTGTAGGTTTTTGTCACGAACTTTCGAGGTAAATTCATTTCTGTTAATTGAGAACATGGTTGATGTGGTTAATGGATATTATCTAAATAGTTAAATATTTATGAAATAGAAATATAGGATGTATTACTCACATTATCACATTATATAAACTATTTATTGTACTTTGATTTGCAAACATTTAACTTTTTTTTGTTTAGAACACTGGCAATCATCATGAGACCATTTATATATATCTTTGAATCAATAAATGCACAATAGCAACCCCTTGTTACCTTGTTTGTGGCTCCAGTTAGAACCTTATATCCACATTTTTGACAGTTTGTTCCTGTTGCAAAAAATGCAGGTGTTATATTTACATCATTAAGATAACAATTTAAATAAGTCACCAAATATCATTTCTCATGGCAAGAGCAATGCACCTTGCTGCTTTAACCTTTCAATTTAAGTGTCCTAAAATAATATTTAAATTATACACCACCTATACATCACCTTTAAATCCAAATCTTGATTTCAGGATTTATTTTCCAAGAGCATGCTGAGGAGCTTCTTGCCATTCTCTTTATGCCCCCAGTAAGCTCCATCAATCAGATGTTAGGGCATCCTGCATAGAGCCACAAAACTTGCCTTGAAGTGAAGGAAACCTATTAACATGAACATGGACTTTGGATGATGACAGCTATACAGTAACACTGTTTCGAGATATTTTGGCAAATAACTAACTGTAAATGTTAGGGGACAAAACTTAGACCCTTGTTTTCAGTTCCTGCTTCTCCATATTGTACTGATAACAACTTCTTGATTCTGTTTTGATGTTCAGAAGATCCTGATAGCTGAGGTCACAATGTAATGATGCTCTGAGTGATGATTATCTAAGGTGGACCTTATCTCTGTCGGTCTCCTGTACTTCCCCTTCCTACTGATTATAAAATAAACTGCCTCTATAACAATACATCATAACAATAGGCCATCCAGCAGCTGTAGCTTTAAGGAGTAGCACTATCATGCCTTGATATCCTTTCCCCGCACTTGAAACTAGACATGATACATAGAGTGGATTGCCACAGTTGACATAAAATTCAGTATATCAAATAAGCTCAGTGTGGTGGCCCAGCAGCGTGTCTCCAGGTAACAGTACTTCAAACGGGTAGAGATGTATCTTACTGATCTTCTGTAAGGCATGAACAGAGATGAAAGAAAATGATTTCTCTTCAGGTAAGTAAGTAAATGTATCATAACTGCCAAAGAGTCCCGCAAGAATCACTCCTCCCTCCTGGAGGACCTTCGGAGTCTTTGTTAGCATATGCAGTATGTCTGTTTCTTCTTTCTTTTAGACCAACAGTGACAAGCTGTGAAATATGTGTATTTTGTTTGTTCAGCTTTGAATTTGACATCAGTGTGCTACGAATGAGACTCATAGCTCGTTGTCTGCAAGTGTGATACGTTGGCACAGTCCTATTTTCGTATTCCTGACAGCTTCTCGCCAACTTAAATAAAACAACCGCATACAGCATTAAATAAAACCTCAAGGGATCAAACTGGATATAGGATAAACCATCTGGTTAGGACTAGTCAAATCCTGGGATTGTTAATGTTTATCTTACTAGTGTGAAGACATTTCCCAGTCTCAAACATACCATACAAACCTCATGATAGATGGTCTAACAGTATTTCACACGTATACTGTATATATACTTTGAAAACATGTGACCAACCCTGGATAGCGGCTTAAGTAAATAGAATATACGATTTAATTAAATTTCAAATAAGACGGAGGATTATTGATTATTTCACCGATTTAAATAAACCTCAGTGAAACTGTGAGTCCAATATAACATGCATAAAAGCGAATAATGACATTTGCAGCAATATTATAGTTCATTCTGCTTTGATACAGTTATTTATTTTCTAAATAACTGTAGGGATTAGTGACCCATCGCCTCGTAGAAATGTGTGAATGTGTGTAATTTTCATTTTGAGCTGTATTTTATTTCTCTAATGATGACAAAAAACACACACAAAAATATAATAAATCATACTTTGGAGCAAAAAGATCACATTACAGTGTCTTGTGTAAGAGCACAGTTGGTATATTTTTTTCTCTCTCTCACAAATAGTAAATAGAGTGTGTGAATAAATGACAAACTAGGTTGAATCAGCTTGACTCTTTCCAAATTAGTCGGAGCTTCCCAGTCCCCAAGTTGCACACAGCCAAAAACATAACACCTACCTTTGTGTTTTCATCACTGCTGAGATACATATGGCTCACTGGGGTAATGAGATTAAATTATGCTATATATAAACTCTGCATGTAGGAAGAGATCATAGGGCAACCATGCTGGAGGTGGGAATTTTCACACCCATAATGGGGTGGCAGTTTGCTTAACGACAGCACTGACATACAAGGGGAGTCTAATTACCCAGCAGGACAAACAGTCTGTAATAATAATAATAATAATAATAATAATAATAATAATAATAATAATAATAATAAATGGTAGTGTAGTGGTTAGCACTGTTGCCTCACAGGAAAAAGGTTTCTGGTTTGAAACTTGGCTTTCTGTGAGGAGTTTACATGTTCTCCCATGTCTGCATGGGTTCTTACTGGGAACTCTGGTTTCCTCCCACAGTCCAGACATGCACTTAATGGGTTAATTTGTGACTCTAATCACTTATCACTAATAATAATCATAATCATAAAACAAATTCTCACCAATGTCCTGGTTTGGAAGCAGACAGTGACATCTGGTCTTTTTTGTTCTCTCCTTTGTGCACTTTGTAAGGACACAGATAACTGCAGGGGACCACCGTATTTCTTGTTTCTTTTTTTAGCTGGGCTGTTACAGCAACAGCAGCAGCAAGAAAACAGACTCAGTATGGAGAATCGCAGACGAACAGAAGAGTTGAGACAATTCCCCGCATCCAGTGACAGAGAAGAGTGGGTCACTTAACCTTGGGCATTATGTTGTGGCCCCGCCCGGCTTTGAGCACCTCATCTGCAGAGAGTTCAACTTCAATGGTAGGAATGAGTGCTCAGAGTAATTAATAACATTATGTTCTGTAATTACCTTCTATGTGTCCCCCATGGCCCAAGGGAACAGAACTGTGGCTAATGGGAGTAATACTTCAGGTTTACAGAGCAGCTACAGTGACCAGGAGAAGACTGACCCAATTATGTTCCTGCTTTGAGAGGAAAAAACTTCAAGCCGAAACTACAGCACACTATGATCCTCTTGGTTATATATCAAGAAAGAAAATCCACATACTAGATAGAAAACAGGTGCGTACCAAGTGCGCGCATTTATATCGTAGCGCGTGTGAGAGTGGTAATTAACATTTACTACTGTGGCTCTCCGCCGCAGATAAAGTTCCTCTGGAGGAACATGCTTAACCCATCAGTTGCTCTCCCTACTGCATTTGTCTACCCCCTCCATCTTAATAAAAGGGACACAGATAGCCGTGGGAGTTTGCCTTCCCTGAGCCTCATTATTAGTGCAGCAGTTCAGCCAAGCAACACATTGTGGAGACCAATGCAGCTTCACCTTATTTTAATTGAACGGTTCTCATTTTTGAATCCTTTATACGGATATTTAAAAAAGTGATGCACAATGCTATTCAGCACGGAACATTTCCACCTTTCTCTCTCGCAAAGGACAAGTAAATGTCAAAACATATTATGATTCCTTTATGTTAAATATTTCTAATCAGCCTTAATCACGTTTGGTGTTTAGAGTCATCATATGGGGTTGTTACCAGTTGCAAAAGGTCAGGTTAATCACTTTTTTCCTGTTAAATTAATTAGTCATTTGAACTTCTCTTAGAAAATGTTTTAATGAGTACATTATAATGTATTTATTTATTCTTTTGTGAAGAAAGAAGGCTTTCAAGAACTCATAACTTGAGTAAAACAACTTGCTCTCCATCTAAGTGAAGATAACAATTGACCAGAGGTGTATTATGGATGTCACATACAATTAACCCCAAGGAAAGTGCTTGGTTGGGATCTTTTTGTCAGATTAAGGGAGAGCTGAGGCAGGCTCCGGCAGGGATACAGTGAGAGCAAGGGTGATCTGTCTTTGTTCCAGATTTAATGTATTTGAACTCTCTGACGGATACCTTAACTCCTTTCTTTAGTTTCATTTGCGAGGTCAGATTACTGCCAAAACATCAAGGCAGTTTGTGAAAAAAAAAAACACACATTGTACACTTTTCACTGCAAAGGGTTAAAGATATACTGGATATATAGTAAAATCTGATATCGCCTTCCAGAGGCACACCGAGAAGCATTCAGTCAGCATGTCAAATCATTGCACTGGGTCAGATATTCTGTATAAATAGTGCTCACAGTTTCGTTCATTAGTGCGCTTATGTTCCATTTGATTTACTGCTAATGGCCTGGCGGAGGAAACCACAGCCCTGTATGACATTGCTAGGGCTGATAATGATAAAACCTCACTTGATCTTTCCATATGTGTTGGGCTGTTTACAGGCAGAGTGATTGAGGTGCCGCAGACCACCTGGACAGAAAAGAGATGGATGAACATTGATTCTGACCCTGAACCATAAAACTACTCAAAGTAAACAAACTGCAGCCCTGTGAGTGTACACAACAAGTATGATATTAAGGCTTTTTTACTGTTTTTATGTGTTCAGCCTTTTCTGTTTCGGTTTCTGTTTATATTTGTTTTATATATGTATAAGAGGACCCTAACTCAACAGTGACCCCGAATTAATAAAAACCTCTGGACAACTTTGTGAATGGTTAGTTTTTGTCTATTGCAAACTCTCTATATATAACATGTTCTATGTTTACTGTACATTTATGTAACTGATTTAGCCCTCTTACTTAAGGTTGAAGCACATAAAACAAGGAAAAATAACCAAACCTCTGCTTCTAAAACTTTCCTGGTCAGAATACATATGAAGCCTCTTATAGAACAAACCAAAACAACTTTGTGACCACCACATCACAGAGCCGTGCCCAGTGGAGTTAAGGTGTTAGACTGACTGACAGACTTACATCAACATGCTTAGGCCCCACTGGTTAAGAATGAAAAAGATAAAAAGATCAAATCATAACTATACACGTGGTGTAACATTCCTTTAATTCCTTAATCATTTGGCAAACAACCCTATAAAAGCATTCAGATGCCAATCCATACTACATTTTTATGATCATCACCATCAAACACCTGCATTGCCATCAGAGAGGCAACGTTATTCACCAGCCATCAAGCGTGCAGGTAACGGGATAAAGTAAGAAATGTTTCAGTGATTTTTGACACTGAGCAACCTCCTTCACTCCCACTCATCACCAAACACAACTCGTCCCACCTACGCTGCGCTTGTCTTGTTTGAACACGAGCCAGCAAGCACACTAACCTTTTCAGTGAGTGCACAACGTAAATGTATGCATATTTGGTCAGTGTGTGCGCACCAGCATTTTGTATTGAGAGACAGTGACAACACAGGCACACAGAGAGATACAAAAATGGACTGATATCTATTTCAAGCATATATTCAAACAGATAGAACAGGAGGTGGAACTTGAAATGAAGACCAACCTTGATTTTGGGCAGCTGGTTCACAGGTGCATCTATTTTGTATCATCAGGCTGAGGGGAGGGTGAGATGGTTTCTTGGTGTGCGTTTGAAATGAATAAGTTCTGTGGATTTTTGATTGCTCTCTTAGATTTAGGGCATATTTGGTGGACAATTCGCCTCAGCCTTGAGTTTCTATCTGCACCTGTACAGCTCTATATCAAGATTGTTTTCTGATCAAATCAAATTATCCCCAATGATTTTAAGTATGACTCTTACAAATAAGTTGAATGTATACTGTAAGTGAATACAGCTTTGCATTTGAACTAGCACTTAGAGCTAAAAAATACTAAACTAGCTAAAAGTACTATTATCAATAATAATAGTATTTATGCCACTTTATACCAAGTTTTTACCATTTTGGTTGCAATTATGCATGCACATGATACACAGTCCTGCCAATGGTTTTCCACTTTTCCACTGATCTACAGGTGGTAGCAATGCACCAAGGAACACAGCAATGGACCAAAAGAAGCAGGGAAGATTTCTAGCAAGCAAACATTCATTCAAAATTTATTTCATCAATATCACATTCGTCAGATGCACACCATGTATTATGGTGAGCATGGATGCAAACACAACTGTTTGTTTGTTTATGAGAAAACTCTGCAGGGCACCAAACTGCAGAGTTTGGATTTGCAGAAAGACAGGGTACTAATGATCCACTTTAAACTATATCACACTCTCAAAGCAAAATCTAATGAGCCATTTAACAATTGAATCAACAAAGATGCCAATGAATGTGAACAAATGTGTTTGACTTTGAGCGCTAATTGCAAATAATTGTGAACGGTTCAAGCTGTGAATCAAAAAGTCTCTAATATTAATGCGATGGATTGGTCAAGCAGTAGGTGTAGTGAGTTCATGTCCAGAGGTATGTCTCTCTTTGTAAAAACACTGCAGGCATTACAGAGTGTCAAGAAAAACAATATTTGGAGATGAACATGTTGCTTACCTGGTCTTATCTGCTCTGATTATTATTATTGTGTGTGTGTGTGTGTGTTGTGCAAGATAAAATTGCCTTGTGGTGCCTTCGCCTTGACAAATTTCCTGTTCAAGTTTGTTGTTTTCAAAGTTTGGCAGAGAGATAAAAATTATTTTGCCGCCACTGCTCAGAGTTGTCCCTTCCTCGAGTTGCCCTTGTATTTTCTGGCTCTAACATTAGCTGACTGATAAATGACCACAGACGAGCCATCAGACCTAGAAGATATAGGCTGAGCTGAGTTGTTGGTTGGACTTTAATGGCTGTGCTGGGTGCATGAAGGAGAAAGCACCCTAACAGCAGTGGCTACATTCTCTGATCCTCGTAATGGCTCTTTTTCAGCACAGCAACAAAAAGATATTTTTTTTGTACAATTTTTTTTAATATAACAAAGCAAAATTGCATTGTCAAAGCCACATAATACTGCATTAGCAAATTCACTGCTTCAAGCTTATGCAGGAAAGTATGCTTGAAAGTGAAGAATGGTGTTGGCATTATCAATAAACACCACCCATCACACCTTTGAGGACTGGACTGGAACTTCTGTGATCCTGAACCCTTTCTCTCTTTGCTGTGAGCACTCTTTGTAAAGTTGGCTACGTTCTTACATGAACCAAGAGTTTTTCATGACTTTGTTGTTAGTCTCCCCCTACGGCTTGGCATTCACTCCCTATAGAGTGCTAAAGTGCTGTATTTCTTTATGTTGTCTTTAAAGTTAAATAGATTAAATAAACTTTATATGTAGGTATTTGAAAGTTGTACTAAAGGTACCTTTCCATGAAACAATAAAGTAATGAAGAGCTATTTTGGTGGTTTGAAACCAGGCAGTAAAGGCAGTGAGAACCAAGGAATATCACATACACAGACCTTAAAATAGATGCTTATTGAATCTAACAGTTTAACCACACTTCAAGATGAAAGCTCTCATAAATTTGCTTTACTGTATCTATGTCTTTCCATATCCCGAAGGCGGTATCATGACCAAACACCTGCAGCTCTGAGAAAAAAGCAGCAGAAATGAGAGATGGTCTGCAACTTCAAAGGGGACACAGGATTTGTGTCAAGTATTCTAATCAAAAACGACGTTATCCTTGCTCCAGGCACAAATCTGTGAACTTGCTTATCAGGGAACAAGCCCACAGCTCAGAAAAACAGTCTGTCAGAGGATCATAACAGGCAAGTGAATGTCAATAACAATTAACATATACAGAATGGTTAAAAATGCACAGTTGATGAATTCCAATGATAATTTCCTATCTCAGTGTCTTCTGTAAATTAATTAATCTAGTGTTGTATTATGTTTCTCAATGCTTTATTTACAGCATATATTTAAACAATTAATTCAGCATGCCTTTGTTCAAGACACATGTTTGGATAATGTTTGTTCCTAATGTTTATCATTATAATTCTAAATTATTTCAAGGTAATTATAAACCATTATCAAAAACAAACAAACAAAACAAAAACAAGTCATCAACAATATTAATGATCTATTTTTTTACTTCCCTTCTTCCTACTCGTCTCACATTGGGTGACTGAAAACCTCTACTGTAGCCAGCTAATTGTAAGGTATGTAAAGGATTTTCTAGTAAAGTGTATTTTGTAACTGTGTCTGGCACATTCAGGCTATGGTAAGTGAAGGAACAACAAAGGGATGTTTGAATCGCAGAGTATCTTCTTGTTTATTTTCCTTCGGACTTCCCTCGAATTGTTAACATGACGAATTGCTAACACGAATTGCCTTGAAAATATGGAGGATAATTATATCCAGGCAAACAAACAAACAAAATAACAAACTGTTATTACATTACATTATGTATACATGCTAAAAAAGAAAAAAAGTAAACTGTAACTGAAATTGGATATTATTATTATAAATAAAGAAACAGCTGTTAATTCCCATAGGACCCCTTCACAACTGAAACATATTCCTGAGGGACTTTTTGTATCCATTGCTGCATCAAAGTAACACCTTCACTTGAGGTTTAATTACACAGTTGTCAGTAAATCTCTTCAGCATAAAACCACTGGAGCAAACTTAGGCTAAGACTTTAACAGCTCCAAATAATAGATTCCAAACAGGAAAAAGGCAAATGTAATATGGGGGGACAAATAAATATGTTAATGGATAGTTGATCTCCCCTTCTTCTCAATATGTTTCTTTGTTGTTTTTCTTTTCCATGACACATTTCAATTCAGTTTTCTACACATTATATTTTAGCCTGTCAAAATGTCCTCCCTGTTTTAAATTTAAAGGAGTAGAAATTCTCTTTCCATTTTTAAATTGGCATTTTTGTCATTTCAGTATCCACTTTCTTTTTCAATTTCCTGGCTCTATGACTTAGTATAATACTACCTCAATTGCCATTTACTTTTAAGAACATCAATTTGAATTCTAGATAATATATGCTCCATGTAAGAATGCTAGCTGGTCACATCCTCAGCTCACAACAGTGGCTACTCGGACGAGTTTTCTTACCAGTTGGTTCAATTATATCCAATATTTGAAAAGTTTAAATTTTGTGCAGGTAAATTATATATATATAAATGTATCTTCTAAGATAAACCCCTTGGGCTCTCATTTTTGAGATGGTGGTAAGTTCTTGTCTTGGCTTGGCTTCAGAAATACAGCCAGTGTTTTAATTTATATCTGCCAAAAGACCAGTGTGTAGGCATACTTACACAGTGGACCTAAGATAACGTGTACCCACTGTGGTCCAGTGTATTTTTGTCTTGTCAGAAAAGCCCTATAAGTGTCACCATTCTTATTGAACAACAGTGGATGACGCATCCGTGCACTGCAATGTGCATGGATTCTAAGGAAACAACAGCAGTGTTATACAGTAAGGCCTGTAGCTTGGTAGATTTGGGACTGTGTAGGAAGAGATTGGAGGGTCTGTACTGAGTCATCCATTCCTTTAACCATAAAATAAAGACTGAACTGCCTACGCTAAGAAAAGAGCAGGATGGCCTACATGCCATATGGCTATCACCACAAGCCACAAGTAGGAGGACATCACATGGGTGATAAAAAAAAAAAGTCCAGTCCTGTGGCTACAGCTGAGTCAACCTATTTCCGTGTAGACCAAAAAAAAGAGAAACTATTCACCATCATCACCTCATACTATCACATTATTTTGTCACATGTTCTATAGACCACAATTTGAACATATACTCTTCAATTTAAATAAACTTTCAAGCTGTGGAGAGCTTGGATTATAATTGAAGGCTGAGGTATACGACAGAATTGTGTGACACTTGACAGGAACAGTACAGGACAGTGTCACTGACAAGTACACCTACACTTTATGTAAGAGGGACTCATTAATCCTAGCAGTCAATGGCAATATCTCTGCACTAGAAATATATGGAGTTTTCTTTGTCACATGGGAAGGTAAGGACTTATGTACCTGCCTTTATGGACTTGTTAAAGTTGTCATGCATGACTCTCACCATACAGTATGTCTCATTACTGGTGTTGAAACCTTGTCCCGCCGAAGATGCTCTCGGCCCAGAGGTGAGGGCACTGATAGGAAAACAAGGAACCTTGCCCTGCTGACACCAGACAAACTGACATCACATGGAGCCTCATGTTCTGCCTCGGGGGCCTGCTGGGCCGAGCAGCTGTCAGTCGAGCCGAGGAGACAGAGTGAGGGGAGCCTCAGGTTTGCAAATAAAAGCATGAACAAACAAGCAATCAGAAAATATGCATGCATCAAAAGAAAAGAAGAAAAAAAAAACTCTGTAGAAACATCTGTTTATATTAAAATAGTATTTGTTAAGCCATGACTGTGCAAGCCTAATTTAAAATTCCTTCAGATGAAAGACAGCGTTTGGTTTTCAATGTGTGACCAATAATCAGTCAGTGGTACCAATGATAATGCCCTTTTGTTGGCATAAGCAGCTGTGGCGGTCATTTTGGAGCTGGTAAAGAAACTATGATAAACAGACAGGTCTTTCATTGTCTTTATTTTCAGGGATGTAATACATTGAGAACATTCATCTCCCCCTCTCTTTTGTATCATTTCAATTGGTTTGAGTTTAGCAATTTCAGGAGAGGATGTAATGTAGGTTTGCGTTTTTCTGCCCATCCTGTCGTGTCTCTCTCAGGGAGCAGTTACTGTGCCAAGCTCTGAGTACATTTCTCAATCTCTATGACTCAAACATTAGATTATGTCTGAGTATTTATTTTTATTTTTATTTTTTTATTTCACTGACTTAGCAAGAAAATGGGAATTTGTATTATTTATCATAATAAACATGAGACATCTAATTTCTTTAACTCAGCTGTGTATGCGTGTAATGTATTTGCAACCATGCTAATTATTCACAAGACTAAAAGTAACACAGCACAGCTGTTTTCCAGACAGAGCATGTGTGCTTCCCTCCAGAAATCCAGCAGGACGCGGGTTGAAACACGTTTTCTATACTTGGTATAGTGTTGGTATTTTTCTGTTATTTGTCCTACATAAAAAAAAAAGAAGTAGGCCATTTGTCAAGGCCTTTCAAAGTTACTCACATGAGCGCTTTCTTTTCCAGATCTGCTGCAGATGTGGTAAAGTTTAGGTTTAGTCAACTAAAACACTTGGTTGAGGTTAGAATTAAGGTTAAAGTTGTGATTTAAACTAAGTCATTTAAACTAAACACTGCAATCTGAGTAAACCAGTGTTGTTTTTTTATTTATTTTTTGACAGGTGTCAGTGGACATGGATATGGTGTTTCCATGGCCTACTGGTCTAGAAACATACCATGTAATTGTAACACTCCGGGTCTGATTCCACCACACTCTTTTCCCATGTTTCCCAGATGTCTCTGTGATTATTAAAGGCAAAAAGCCTTCAAAATAATCTATCCACCAAAGCCAAATGAGCCCATGGGACATTAGAGATGCAAAGGAAAGGATGTTGCTAATGTAATTCAAATGAAAAACATCATTGTGAACTAATCTGCACTTCCTCTATTTCATGTTGTGTTTGTGTCCTGTGATGGAAGGTCTGGTTTGGGAATGAGCAATCACATCATCCGGCAACTCAAGGATGTATGACTGCATTAGTTTTGGTCGTTTAAATATATATATATTAGGCACTTCATAACTTCATACATACAGTATGTTGGATATATCTGAGATTTCTCTCCATGCAGGTAATGGGCTGGCTATTGAATGAAAGTGACCAGTGTGCTTGCTGTGCACCCATGCACACCAGAGACAAAATGAGAGAAAAACTGCTATGGCTGTGATTTCCCCTTTGAAATGTTCTGCTATGTTGAATGTCAGGCTGCCTGCTTTGATTGATTATGTTGCCTTTTACCAGTCCCAGTGCCCCATCACTACCCAGAGGAGGGCATGCTTTGAAATATGACAAGCTGGGTGGTCTGTGACATGCAGGGATTGTCACTGGCTGTTTGGCTGTGTCGTTATTGTCCTCATCACCATACTCGACTCTTAGCATAATGAAGCATGGTGTCTGATCTTTTCCTTCCTCTGTCTACCTCCCCTGCAGACAGACACATGTTAATACAAGATCCACCTGCTGAGATCAGACGTGCTGAACATCACGTCGTGAATCCCTCATGGGACCTCCATCCAACTCCCTTGGGAACACACTTAGGATGCTTCTAAACTTTTCCACAGAGCAAACATGCTCAAGCTGTGGATTCTCTAAAGACTAAGTCCTTGACTGCTCTTCTCGCTACTGGAGCCAACCTCAGGAGGCTATGTTGCCCTAATAGTTACTCAGCAGGTAGCGCACAGAGGGCAAGATTCTTTTTTTACCATTTCTATTCCTCAGATTCCTCAGGCGGATTTGTTTGGAGTTAGCAATTTGCTCAAGGTGATGTGGTGGAACCCAAGGGTATTTCCTCACCACCATGTAGTTTTTTGCCCATTTCAAGGTCAGCAGTCGGCACGTGTTATATTTAATTACATATATATATATATATATATATATATAAACTAATTTCAGTACTGCTCTGCAACTATATCATTTGCTATCACTGACTGTGCTGCAATCTATAAATAATTCTATATTTGCCAGGAGTGTTGTTGGTTCGATAACTTACAGGAGGATAGTACTGAGAGAGCTGTAGCTAATTATAGGCTCAAGGCATACAGTTAAATGTACTTACTGTACAGCGACAACAACGCAGCAGAGAATATCGTTGTGCACCGCTTCCCTTAGCTAGGGCAACAATTTGACTAGTAGCTAAAACATCACAAAACCTTATTTTATCTTACTGTGCCGTTAGGTAGCCCTAAAGCTTATTATTTCAGTGAATCATTAGTTCATTAGTGATAAATTAGAGAGGGTCTAAACAAATGTCTATATGCTACATTAAAATGAATAAGCAGCATCATGCATCTAGCATATTAATAGAGATAACAGGCCGCGAGCTGAATCACATTCAAAAGGTAATTTCATTATAGTTATTAAATTAACATTTGACAAATGTTCAATAAAGGAGACCGAAAAAAAAGCACTGTCTATCAAGACTTCTATCTTTTGTGGATACTACTGAGAGTACATTTCCATAAGAAGAGGACAAAGAAGGTGTATAACAATATCTATTGAGGTTAGCGACTGACTTTGGCAGTCACACTCCATACATGTAAAGCATTTCATTAAGCGTAGGCCAAAACGAAGATAGGACAGGATCCCCTTGAGTCTAGATCATGTCTAGACATCTACCTCTAAGAGTAAAACCAGTAGGTGGAGGATGTAACCTCTCTATTGAACCTACACGCTACATGTAGTGACTTTCCCAAGAGCGAACGGGTAACTCATGTAACATTTCCAGCAGCGAGGCATTTCTTTCAAGTTACAGGGTAGTGCTACTAAAAGATAAAAAAAGAGAGAGAATTTATTCATGTATTCCATTAATATAGGGATCAGACTGATTTGACAGCATGGATCAGAGAGTGAGAGCAGGAGCCGACCTGCTCTGAAGGACACACTATGGAAAGCTGGTTAGTGCACTGGTTGGGTCATTTTAATTATTATATCACCAAAGTAAAAGTTTCTAGATGTGAAATAACATTAGTTTGTATCCAATGACCAACTGGCTCAAGGAATATGAATAAAAAGATCACCGGTCAGATATAGCAACATCAGAAAGAAGGAAAGAGATGGAGATTATTAGAGCAGGGTAAGATAACTGAAGAAGCATGTGTTTATTGAAGATACATTTCATCATGAGCTCATGAGCAGTATACAGTCACAATCCAATTAAAAACCATGTATGTCTGAAAATCCTTTCTTTCAGCAGGATGGAAAAACTCTTTTTCTCAGAAACTAGATAACAAAATGAACCTAAAACACTAATGAGACACATTTAGCAACCAAAATAAAAATCTATGTTTACACAGTCATCAGTGAAATGTTTAATATTTGAAATGGATTTACATGGATTACAGAAGTGGTTCTAACAACGGGTGGTTTCCAAGCTTTGAGCCTTTTTACGCCCACCTCAGTTGGGAAACCATCAATAGCAAGGCTGTCCTACATGTTTCTCCATAGCACATCGACCTAATCGAAGCTATTTTACTATTTAAATTTAAATCATCATAATCCAAATCATCCATAATTGCCATCTGACACTGATGTGTGTGCATCAGTCTGACTCAAAAAGGTTACAGAGCTTGTTGTTTATCCTGGAATCAAACTTAATCGAAAATGTTATTTATCCAAAACTATCTCCATTCTATCTGTCCTACATACATGATGTAACAAAACTTCCTTTCATTGGTCAATAAGATCCTAAATGCTGACTATAGATGGAAGAGCATATGCACATTCTATATATATAGAAAATAGTCAGAATCATCACCACTGATCGAAAGTGTCAGCAGTACTGTGCTAAAAATGTCACAAAATTGTACTTGTGCAAGTGACATAAACATGGACAAATACACACACACACACACACACACACACACACACACACACACACACACACACACACATATATATAAAATCAAACTGACTGTAGATATTTTGTGAGGAAGGACCAGCCATAATGTATTAATGTGCCAATTCCACAAGGTTCCTCCAAGTTTCACCTCCTAATACAAAACTGCATTTTGTCTACTATGTATTACGGACTATGTAACTAGAAGTACTTAAGATAGTTTGCTTTAACTCCTGTCTTTTTTTAACCACAGTTTCTTGTGAATAATTTAATCGTCCTTCTATTGAAACTAATGGCCTTTTTATTATGCATGTATATTTATTCAATTATTAATCTTTTTATTGCCTGAGGCAGCTGTGTAGGTCCTGGAGGGATGCTTCCCACAATTTTACCTGATGGAGACTGTTCTGTCTGTCATGCCGTGTTTCAGAGCATCCAATTTAATTCAGACCTACTTTGGCATCAGCCAACCTCTATCTCAGAGAACTGTCCTCCAGAGAGGAATGTAATGGCTTAGGTCGGGCTCTATCTTAGCATGCATACAGAGTGCACATATAAGCAACCTCAGCACATAATAGCCTCTATTTGACTGGCAATTATGTCTTCAGGGATCAAATACATCATTGTAAATGGCAATGTTTTTGGGAAGAAAATCTTTCAGGAAAAAAAACAAAAAGTATATATATATATATATATTTCCTCATGCGTAGCAAAGCTCTCAGAGGAAATCAAATGGAAGCCACAAGTTATTGAAATTGTGTTGAGAGTGTTTGGTCAGTGTGATGTGGCACAGCAATATGTCATGCAATACATGCAACTGGAACAACAAAGGTCATACAGCTTGGAAATAAGTTCAAGTTCCACATGCTTTTGTTGGTTTTTTCTACACCGTATGTTGTCTCCACTCCTGTAGCATATAATCAGCACATGATACATGTGTACTTTTCACACAGAGTTCAAGTTCAGATTATTATGCAGCAGAGTAAAGGAAAAAGTCTTTCCGTTCTATTTCACACCTGCTTTACACCCTAAACGAGACTCAATTTTACACGTCCATTCACTCAGATTTTGCATATATGTGAGTAGCTAATCATGATAAGCCTATATGAAGCCTACTGTATATAAAGCCTTTGCATGCTAAAATGGCAGTGCTGACTTTGGTCTCCATCATATTTTCTTCGAGTCTCTTTACAATGTAGATTAAATTCTTGTGTGAATGTAACGGTGCGGTCCTATCCTACGCTATCTCTGGCATGTCTGTGCTTATTTTACACTTTTCAATAACTGTGATAGAACACACGAAGGGACACATTCGTCTAATCAGGCTTTGCTTTATGCCCTTGGAAACCACCAGTTGTGCACGAGATATACACTGGATACAGTTGGTGGACTTAAATGGAGACATAGCACATTTTCCAATCAAACAACTGTTATAGTGATAAAAGCACACCTCTGAAAAGTATGCTCAAAAAATCATGTTGCCCTTGGCCAGGCACAGCCATGGACTGTTTTGGAAAAAGGCTTTTATTGACTTGTTTCAGATCTGCACATACTTTGATATCTGTAAACATATTTGAAGTTTCTCTAGGTGGGTTTTTGGAAGCCTGTGTAGGTCTTCCATTTCTGTGCCATTTCCACTGTAAGGCAAAACTATTTTGTGGTGAGATTGTGGAAAAGGTGAGGTGATGATACTCAAGCCAGTGAGTATGGTTATCTACCCTTGGTGGTCACTGGTCACATGATAAAGTGCAAGAGGAACAAGTGACTACTCACATGGCTAGTAAATTGCTATAGCTCGCTAAGCGAACCAATAACATACAAGTCAGTCACAATGCCTCTTCAGGACCTTCTCATTATTGTACAGTTCATTCAATAAAGAGTTAATGAAGAGGGGTAAAAAGCCCTCAGTCCTTGCAAGCTAGTTAGTTTGGTCGTTAATGGCACAATAAGTTCAGTCAAAAGACGCATTTGTCCCATAGTCCCATTTGTCTACTGTCCCATAACTGTCTCTTTTGTTGAGCAGTTTTTACTACAACAGGGAAGGTCAAATAAAAATTGATGGTGCAACACAGCGGGGGGATCAGCCTTGACTCTCCCTCTTCCCTGTGTTTTCCTGTTTCCCCTTCCCCTTCTTGTATGCTGGTCCTGGCCTCCTGGTTTTTCTCTTCTGTCAATCTACTGCAGCACCAGCCGATCATCTAATCAATTCTACAAACCTGTGCATTAATAAAACCTCTGGCTCATTCATTCAGATGTCTCCGGGTTGGTCAGTCTTGTATGCGGTACAGATGTTATGGCAGAGGATTTAGTTTTGCAGTCTTGTTTTGTGTGCTCATCTTTTTTGCTAATCCTGTGTTCTGCATTTGCCTGCCTGCTTGAATACCTGCCACATCCAGCTGAGTCTTCGTCACCTGTATGCCTGGACTACAGAACGACAGTCTAAACTTACCGTCCAAGAAGAAGACTCCCTCCAGCCAAACCATCAAATCTAACTACAACTTTTGTGACAATAAACTGTCTTAACAGTTTTCTGTCTCCTGGTGTGCCTGCATTCGGGTCCTAAACTGAACTGTTAGAGCATAATTAGTTATTGCTTCCTCTATTTTGAACTTTCTGGTTCACTGTTTCTTCAAAGGTCAGCACAATCAAGACAGCTTGATGTTAATCAATAGCACAAATGCTCATGTCATGTTTTCAGAAGTTGAACTTGACATGAAGTATTATTGTAATGTAAAGTGACCACGATATAAATAATATTGCAGTTAAAGTGACCATGATATAAATAATATATTGGAAAGTTTGATGATGCTATATTTTAAGGAGACAATTTTAAAATGACGACATTTGGAATTATTCACTCGTCCCTCTGCTACAGCAAATAGAACAGTCAGTGAAAGCTGACCTGGCTGCTGCTGAATGTCTGTATAGGAGAAATGTAGTGGTCTGTGGGGCAGGTTCAGGTCAGCTTACTAAAAAATAACATGGCTTCGAATGGATGAGTCGAAGCAGCATTCTAAGGTAATAATATCTTGCAGAAACATTCCACCTTCAACTTTCTTTTCCCCACTGTCTGTCTTTCTCTCTCTCTCAAACAGACGCATGCTGATTTCAGCGCTGCTGTGCGGGAACAAGCACATCCAGTGAGGGCACTGACACTGGTTTGACTCTGTACAGTCATCGTATTAAATCCGCCCCATATTAGATAAACACTTGATTTTCCCGACCAGATCCAGGTTGGGTGGAAATTTGTCTGAAGGGGAGGGAGACCAGACATACCTGCCAGAGAATATAAAACTTGTTCTGAATTTTCTGGCAGTGGAGGCACTTATTATCAGTGTTGGAGAGAGAGATAGAGAGAGAGAGACAGAGAGAGAGAGAAAGCAGAGGGTCCGGTGAAGAAGCAGAGTTAGAGGGAAGGATTGAAGGAAGCTGACAGTGCAGCCTGCGGCAAGGAGGATGTCAAGCTGGGTCAGCAGCTCCACTTGGGGATACGAACTGCTGAATGTTCGCATGGAGGAGACGATCCAGGAACTAGAGAATCCTTGGCGCTGGTATATGGTTGGGACAGCTTTGCATAGTGCTTATTGTTCATGTGAGGTCCAGGGTGAGGCTCACACAAAGAGTCAAAACCAGATTCTGGAGCAGGGACAGTGTAACTTCAAGGATCTGACTGCTGGAAAAATGCCTTAGGTACAGACAGGGGACAGAATTGTTCCCCTAGCTCAGAGAGACATGCAGTTGATCTTTGATAGAAAGACCTGATCAGGCTTAAGCTCAAACAGGGACATGGGTTCAGCTTTAGATACAAAGACAGGTTCAAACAGAGAACCAGAAGCC
The DNA here is from genome assembly GCF_000972845.2 of Larimichthys crocea. Taxonomy (NCBI): domain Eukaryota; kingdom Metazoa; phylum Chordata; class Actinopteri; family Sciaenidae; genus Larimichthys; species Larimichthys crocea. The sequence goes on along the minus strand of NC_040014.1, from coordinate 2,523,630 downwards.
TACAGACTCTGGCTGAGAGTCAGGAAGAGTAACTGAGCCCTAATTTCAACTAAAAAAAGCACAAGTACATGTGGCTTTGACAAGTGTACAAAAGCAAAGATAGATCCTGATCATGTGTTGGAGGATTTAACTCATTATAAACACACTGCTATGTAATTATGAGGTGCACTTCTCTCAAAATAGAGAGGGGCACATATCCTTCCTGCTGATGTACGATGGCTACAGGTATTTAATCAGCTGAGAGGGTAGAAAGGTAGCGGGAATGAACATAATCAGTTAGAATGACCTCGAATTAATCTGATGTGTATTTGGACTAGATGAAAAACTGCACATCAAACTGAATAGCTACTTTTTAATTTGCGTGTTTATTATACATTTCATGTGAAGCACCTTTTCAGGTTTCAAGAGCTGCCATGCAAATAGCAGTGGTAGCATTAGCAGCAGCATTATGGTTGTTATGTTCGCTTTTCTTTCTCTGTCTCGCTTACCATGGCAGCTGGATATGGCCTCTGTTGATAATTAATCAAGACCAGTTTTAGCACGGGCACAGGAGTCTGTTCGCTTCGGGGTGCAGTGTGTAGTGACCCATCGACTAATAAGGTCCCTTGAGGTGAAACTGCATCAGAGCGTTAGAAGCTTGAAATCTGAAAACCTGCACTAGTCTTCACCTTCCTCTGGGAGGAAACACAAAGACTTAAGACTTGCATGCCTCTGATTTCATGCACATAATTTATTTTATCTAATCTATTTGTCAGGCTATCTTCCTGGCTGGCTGTCTATCCTTCTGTGTCATGGTATCTGACAAAGTGTCACTGAGGAATGAGAGATGAGAACACTTTGGCTCCCACTATAACCTTCAATCAGATATTTGAAATGTATCAAAGAAACTTCTGACATTGTGTGAGAACCGGCATCAAAACCTGCCTACATGACTATTGGTGCAGGAGTGAACTCCATGATGTCTAACTGCATACATTTTCGTGACCTTTTACTATGTTAAGGCCTTTGGATAAAAACTGATGACTGCTGCTTGCCAGTTTAGTGTTCCAGTATTTCGTGTTCCTCATTTCAATGTATTTCACCAGTATTCCGTCATCTAAGAAGAAAACACTGATCTTCTTTTTTAAAGTGTGAAGCATGGCACTAAACGAAACATATTTTAGTTGTGTTTTGCCTTCGTACAAAGACTTTGAGAGAAAAAGATTTGCCACATGGACGTTCAGATAACTCATCCCCTACTCTATAGGGTTGTGAAGTGTAGTGAAGTGGAAGTGTTACACTTGCAATGATCAATAAAATGCATCTTGTAAATGTCTCTAGTTTAGCTTTTCCATTCATAAAGGTGTCACATAAGCTCTCCTATAGTTGGTATCTGGTCTTATCAAGGATAAAACACCCAATGTGTGTATTTTGGGGCACCTGTGGCTCGGAGGTAGAGCGGATCTTCCACTAATCAGAAGATTGACGGTTCAATCCCCTCCAGTCTGCGTGTTGAAATGTCCTTGGGCGGGTTAGCTCCTAAAAACTGATGAGCACTTGGCGCCTTGCATGGCAGCCAATGCCATCAGTGTGTGAATGGGTGAATGAAATACGTGCTGTGGTGTGTGTGGCTTGTTGTCTCTTGTGTTCTTTTGATTTCAGGTACCACCCTTTCCCTCTCTTCCTCTCCTCCTCAATCAGCTGATTAACTGGATAACACCTGTAGGCTATAACTGCCTACCGGGTGTTTCAGTGGTGGCGTGGTCTTGCAGCGAGTGGTTCGTTGTGTGTGGTGTTCCTGCAGCGAGTGGTTCGATGTATGGGGTGTGATCGTTTCTTCATCATCTCGTTTGAGAAATACTTCTCCTTATGTTGTATAAATTTTGTTGTTATTGAATAAATCCTTGCGATTGCAGTCGGTCCTTGGTTAATCCCTTTGTTCCTTCACTTTAATTGTTACCTCCCTAAATTCCCCTAGATTAAGTTTTTCCCTGTCGGGGTCGTAACAAGCGCTTTGAGTGGTCGGAAGACTAGAAAGGCGCTACATAAGTACAGTCCATTTATCATTTATTTTCAAGGACCTGTGTAGTATGCATGCATGTATTAACATAATAAACGTAATAGTGAATATTCCAAGGTTTGGAAGAAACTAAGGAAGCTAGTTATCTGTTCTGCTGGCAATTACCCACTAGTTACTATTCATGAGGCTTGCTAGACAGAAAGTGTCCTTTAGAGACAGTTGTTAGGCTGAGCCATCACCTTTTTTCTCAGATAAAAAGTAACCTTTCAGTAGAAAATAAAACATTTGATCCTCACCCATGAAGATCTTTAGAAATGTAATATAGGCAGGAAGTTTTTGTGGTTAACCTTTTCAACATTTTGAAATAGAGCAATAAATTATAGTACCGGAATCTCTTAAGAGTATGAACAAAGGTGATTTTAGAACCATTGTTTAGGTTTTCACTGAAAGGCCACAAGATTAAAGGTCTACAGTGCTTTGACCTAAATGCTAACATCAGTGATTATGTTTAGTGCCATGTTTTACGATGTTCACCACCTTACTTTAGAATGCAAGGCTCACACAGAGAGTCAAAAGTGTTAGAATGCTCAAACTTGCTAATTAGCCCCAAACATTTCATTATTTTTATCAGGTTTTAAGGCACCAACCAAAGTACAGAACACATATGACAGTGAGTATCCAACAGGCTGACAGACCAGCATTGCTCTGTTAGCATAAAACCGAGCACATTGCCCAGATGACAAAGTGTATCAATTACTTAATAATCAGTTACCATGTTGGACTGTAAAGACATGTACCTTGGTGACCTGATGTCAGCTTCATGGGTTAAACTGTCACACCTGTCCAGGAATCCATTTTGATTTCCACTCCAGCAGCAGAAAATAAATCAATATTTACAGTCATACTTATGGTGCCGAAGGGCATTGGTTGCGGGCTCATAAATCTGCCATAGCTTCATATTATTTCCCCACCATTTGCAGGGTAAGTTCAGGATAAAGAAACGGATCCTCGCACTTCTTCACTCAAACATTCTTTACCCTTGTGCTGCTGGCTCTTTGATGTGTGAGAAGCAGCTGTTTACCGAGCTAATTGTACAAAACCACAAACCCCATCACGGCATCCACTGACACAGCAGACTTTGATTTCATTTTAGCTCTCTGTTTTCTCAGTCACATGGTTGACTCTGTCACAGCTAATTTGTGTCCTAAAATAGGCCTTTGAAGATCTGAACAGGAAAACATTACCATGAAAAGCTGGATAAGGGATGGATTGATAGATGATTTATGCATAGTTTTGATTGTTAATATGGATGACAGTTGTTTTTGAAACAAAGCATGTGAGGAAGAACATGCTTTTATGTGTCTGCTCATATATCTTTGCAATTTCGAGCTGTAAAAGAAAAAAAAAATCACTTGGAACATTCAACGAGAAGTTTGATTTGATTTTAACGGAAGGTAATGGTTGTCAGTGGGTAATTTCACAAACTGACCATAATGTATTAGCCTGAAAATCACACTGAACAACAACTGACTTACTGCAAAGGTGTTATTAATTGCCCAACATGCAATTTCCCTAAAATGTTCCTGTAAATATTGGTCTTATTACCCTTATTGTTTATCTTTACTTACATAAATCCACAAAACTGTCAACTCAGTTTAGTTTTGATCTCAATACATGTTTGTGGGTCTGGTGAAACCGCTGCATGTTTGGGTTTTTAATTCAACACAATCAAACAATGTTATGTTAAAATACTCTTAATGTTTACTTCATCCCAATTACAAGTAATATAAACAGCATACATGATTCATAATTGCCCCTTACCTTTGTTACATTTGTGTATTAAAGTGCTACTTGTTTTTGTTTGTTTTTTTAATAAAAATGTAATTAAAAAAAAGAGAGTGGAAAACATTCAACAAATTTACAGATGAAGGAAGTTTTTTTTATAGCTATTAATTTTCATTCATTTGAACTTTTTTTGAACATTAGAAATTTAACCCATTCAGGTCTTGTCAAATGTCCTGCACATGAGTAACTGCCATACATGTTGGCCCAGTCAGCCCAAGTCAGGCCATTTTGATCAGTTGTATTGTATCAGTTGTCACTGGCAAAGCTCTATTCATTGTGTCCCACCCCAAATTTACAGCTGGTATAGAGTACGGGAAAATAATGATTAGATCCCGCAAGAAAGAGGGGAAAAATGTGCGGGAATGTGAGAGCAGGTGCAGGTGCATGTGCAAGTGCGTGAATGTTGCTTTGACAAACGCACACACGCACCCACACATACACCCTAACAACAGGCCCAGAGAGGAGGAGGACAGAGTTTAGGGACACAGGACCTACAATTTCCACACCTTTATTAGGCCTAGGTCCAGTGGACCCAATATACTGTATATTCTTCATAGAAAATAAGCCAAGGCCAATGAGTCTCCGTTTGAAAAAATAAATAATCATCTTTCTTTTGATAAAAAATTAAAACAGGTCCCACAGACCCGAACAGCACACAAGGGATATATATATTATTTTTAATTATTTTTGTATTTTTATTTTTTAACATCTATTTTTGTAATAGAGAAGTTCAGACCAACTCCAAACTCATTTCCTGACCTTCAGAATAGAGGAAATATTGGACATGGCATAGGAAAAGTTTTAGGGCAGTCATTAAAACAACAAGGTTCCTCAGGAGAATATGGGCAAGGAGAGGCTATCCACAGTACAGATTAGATTGTGCCTCTCTGAGCTTATATGGGGGATGAACCGCAGACACAAATCTTAGCATATGTTGGCTTGTGGGCACAAGGGAACTGCAAACTCCCGCCTTTATCCTGGGAGAGGCAGGAAGGAGAAGTCACCTTGATTAAATTAGTTGTATATGAAAATGGGGTTATGCCTATTGGGAGTATGTGACAAGGGTTTATAAACCTCGCCTTTCACAACCCTGTGAGAATGACTTTTTAATTTCCTCCTTTTTTGTGGCAAGTTATATTTCTCCCTCTGTCTTTTGTCCCAAAAGGCATTTGTGTGTCAGGATCAATGTAGAATTCTCATTTGGTTACTGTCCCCTCCACTCATTCACGTTGTAAGATTCTATTAGCGTCTTCCAAAACAGATCCTCCCTGGGTTTTTCATCCCATTTTCTCCCTCCCCTCCCTTTTCCCCCTCTCAGTGCATCTATAGCCTACCCCTGACACAATTTTACTTTTCTGTCCCCTGCTATTGTATGATATTTCATCAGCTCATTGAAGCCACACGGAAAACCTGCATTCTCTAAAAGCCTCATTCAAATCTGAAATAGATCAATCCATCCTAGTCAGAAGTCATGTCCATGTACCCCAACCTAAGTGATTTCTTCATTTTTCAAACAAATGGAAATGATTACAGATGGCAAATTCTTAAGTGTGTCAAATTACACCCTGGCAGTATAATAGATGAATTGCAGCTATGGATAACAGTGGAGAGAGTTTCTTTTTTTTTTCTGTCATCTCCGTTACAGCTGATGATTAGCACCCTTGCATACCAGCTGTAGCAGACATTTTTATTTTTTTTGTAGTTCTGCTTTTCTGTTTGTTTCTGAAATGTTACTGCTACTCTACTCACTTGCAAACACTGCTGCTGCTCATGAGCAAAGTCACCTGCCAACAAGTACGATTATGTCTGCAAGCCTTTCATGACCACCGTCATTATTTTTTCGGCCTGTTGGTAACAACGGTTAGAGGTTCTCCTGTGCACTGTTGGCATCAGCCAACTCATTTATTAGTTCCATTTCACCTTTGCTGCAATGTTTTTTTAAAGTGCGAGCTTCAAAACTTTAAAATTCAGTTAATCACAGGCTAAATTTATCGCGGTGGGTCTAGACGTCCTGTTAAAATCAAGTTTTGTCAGTTATTTGCAATGCACTGGCTCAGCTCATTTTTCTTTTGGTTGTTGTGCGCATGCAATAAGATGCTGCCAATCTGTTCCATGTGAGGTGGCATACTTTTGGAAATAACTTGCAGGCTTTGCTGCATTAGAGATAACTTAAGTTGTGCTGCTGCTTCCATAAATGCTATATTCTACTTTGTGCAACATAGTCCCACATCCACACTGGGAGGGGGTAAGTTCTTTTTGCTGCAATTCTCCACAGTGCTTGGTGCATCCTCAAAGCCGAACCCTATATTCTGTTCCATGTGAGTTTGGCGAACTGAACTATTATTACAAGTACACTTATATTCTTCTTGTAAATTGTTATGAGTTATAGCTTTCATAACTTCCATAGTAACCATTATTTATTGGGTTTTCTTTGTTACTTTTTTTTTATAGAACAAATGATCAGAGCTTACATTTCACTACCTGTATGATATGTGACAATTAAACCTAAATTAAACAAAATTGCATATTTTGTCTTTGCTGTCACCTGTCAATCAAGAAGCTTTTTATATAGGCCAATTTGGTGTCTTTTCCTGCTTTGTGTTTTCCTAAGAGAAGCTATGTGCTAAGTTAGATGGATAAACGATAGGAGTGGCAGGTCATTCTTGGTTGACCTGATCCTCTAAAGGGCTACATTACTAAACCGAGTCACAGTTCCACTTAATGTACTTCACCTCGTTTGAGATTCTAAGTAGAATTTATTAGAAAACCACCTGACCTGGGCTCTATCAATAATTATTTCCTGCAGAAGAAAGGACAAACATTTTGACCTCGCTTGTTACATGCAGACAGGGCTAGGAGATGAAAATTTCTTGGCAATTTCTTTTCCTGGAATGAAATTATCTTACCCAGACACACTGAGGATATTACACTCATGAGCAAACAGTTTGTAAGTCACTTGAATGCCACTAGGTCAAATAAGTGTGCACATCTCATTAAGTCTGTGTTTTGTAATGTCGTCAACAGTAGAAAACAGTAGACAAATTGAATCTATTAGTGTTAATGTCACTTAACATAAATCTCTGGATAAACCCTGTTGTCTCATCTCATCTCATATAACATTATTTGCATATAATGTTACATTATAGAACACGCATGTTGAAAAATGAAGCTGAACTCCATGCATGCCATTCATGATCTATGTCTCTTTTTATTAAACACTGACAATAAATGTCCTTCAGAGGTTCAAATGAATTGCACTGAATCGAGTTTTATTTCAGCATTGCAGGGACACACTATACTGCATTCTTCCACAACAGCATATTCGGAAATGAAAAAGAAAAGTACTTTTCTGTGCTGGCACACTCAGCTCACCACTGAGACCGAAGCCTGGGGGAACTTAATTTTCCTTTTTTCTGTACTGAGACATTCAGCCTCCCTCTTCTTCTCCTCTGTCTGAATTAGAAAATAATTGTAGTTCTCACACCTGAACTTTTTCTTCATCTCTCTGCTTCATTTAGTATAAATTCTTCTTTTTCTGTCTGATCACCATATTTATTTGTTATTGTATTTTCTCATCTTTGCTTCTTCTTCACTCCCTTTGTTTCTCTTTCACTGTTCTTTCTCCTTTCATTTTATTTCTCCATTGGCTTTATTTCCTCTGGCCATTTCTGCTCTCACCAACTTTGACATGCATACCCGTTAAGTCCAGGAGAGCATAGGACTTTTTCACTATGAAATCAGCCAGTGCTTAAGGGCTCGCCAGTTGACTTTGAACGAAATATGTTGGTTATGTGAGCGACTAAGAAAGGCCAACACCATTTTATTTACACAAAATATATGGACTGTATGATTAAGTTAAAGCAATCAGAGAATTTCATTTATTGCTATGTGTGGCGGCTTAATAAAAGGTTTACTTCCTGTAGGTACAACTACGATTTTCAGCCTCACCAAATGTAATGTTCATAGCGATGACATGTCTACATATCCACTTCTCAATGCCCTTGTTTATAACAGTGGTCTGGTAGTTGATTTGGGTGAAAGTACATAGAGAGATTAGATGAAGGTTTGTTTTTTTCCCTCTCCTACTCCTCTGGGAAGGTTGGTAATGTGTTCTTTTTGTTGATTTGCATGGTGTTGCTGTGTATCATATAATACCTTTTTTTTTTTTCATCTCTTGCACATTCTTTGAGGGAATCAGAAATGTTTGCTTTCTGTAGGTGGAAGTGCTAAGAAATTTGCTCTCTGTAAAAAAAATAAAATAAAAGAAAGAAAGAAAGAAAGGAAGAAAGAAAGAAAGAAAGAAAGAAAGAAAGAAAGAAAGAAAGAAAGAAAGAAAGAAAAAGAAAACATGCCACCTCTCAAGCTTGGCTGCCCTTGAGATTTTTCTGCTGCATACTGGCACTGCGGGACAAAGTCTGAGATGGAAACTAGTTTGTTTTTCACCAGTCAACAACTGCCAGCACAGATTTGTGCATGCAGATAATTATCCTAACTTCCAGTGTATGGATTCATTTGTGTCATTTAGTGTACCTACTGCACACGGGAAATGCATGTGATAATACAGAGAGGCAGGATTCAACAGTTTTTCTACAATAAAATCCAAACCATGTGCACAAGAGTTGAGATTTAGGGTCAAGTTGACCTTTATTATTCCTAAGAGAGAAATCCAGTTAGCAGCAGGACCACCTGTGTAAAACACCAGAGACACAGTAAAAGCCAAGCTTAAAAATATATTGACACTAAAGAGCATGTCAGGCAGAACAAAGATTTAGACACAGCAGTATTGCTGGGTTTCAAATCACACTTACTTTCCTTTCTTTTTTCTTTTTTTTACTTTGAGGACATGCTGCGGCTGTATGTACTGCTGCATGCAGCATGCATGTAACTGGGACATAAATGCTCAATCATAACATCGAATCTTGATCGTTGACCCTCTTGCTCATACATCAGGCACAGTCCATAGCACGAACTTTGCAAGAGGGTGTTCCCAGAAATCCGACTTGATTCTGCAGCCACTAGGTGGTGCCTATTCTATTTTTACATAATATGGGCTTCATTGCTTGCCCCTTGAACCTAGTAGGAGGCCATTTTGTTTTTCTTTGCACTCAGAGAGAGCACATGGAGGAACTGTGTAGGCTAACCAAACATCTACATACATAATATTCTTTGGGGATCACTTATAGAAACATATGTAAGTACAGATTTTATAAGATGCCTATAATTAGTGTTGATGTTTATATTTTGGTATGCATTTTGTGTCATGTACTTTTCATTGCCCAACCATGTAACCTGTCCTGGCTAATGGCTTTCATTTAGCTGTAGTTATAGCCATGTATAATTTAAGTTTACATGGCTATGCATAGTATATTAAGTTTTAAGGATGGAAATGCATAATAATGAGGCTTTTCATACTCTTTGCGTCTTATATATTCTCACTCCATTTCAGTTTTACTGAATTCTCATACTGCCATTCCAGCGTGGTCATGTTTCTGTTGAGGTTTTGGAATGAAGCTTCAGATATCCAACATATTTTTTAAGGTGCCATCACCTTAAAAAACGATTCTATAACAAAATCTGAGTTTGAAAAAGGGATTTGAAGTTAAGTCTTTAAGGGCAGAATGAGCAGATTCTGTAAATGTCTGTAAACACAAGATTCAGAACTGTCCCCATAGAGATAGAGAAACCTACAATGAAGTAAGGGAGCAGTGTGAACAGAGCAGTGAATCCAAGAAATAAAACCATTGTTTTCTGGTTGTTTCACGGCAGTTACATTCTAAAGCACAAATAAACACTCAGCCACACATTACAGAGGTGTGGCTGAGGGGTGTCACATTGCCAGATTTTGTGTGAATGCTACTGGAACCAGGCCAGGTTAACCGTGTGTGTTGCCCAGCCATGCCCATGGCCAAAATAAGACACAGACTGCAGCTCTTTATACAGTAGTATAAACAGTAATATGAAGAGCTGTAACTCCGTCACTAACTTGATCAAGGTTTTATTTATTATGTTTAGTTCCAACCAGCATATAAAACATGGAAGTCACCCATAGCTTTCTGAAGAGCTGTTGTTTTGGACATTGACTTATTCTGTAGCCAGCCTCCAATGACCGTTGGCACTTAGCTTCACTTCACAGACTTCACAGAGAGACTCATGCCTGGTCCTGACCTGGACAGCATTTAAATCATTTATGATTTCAGGATTATGAACAAATAGCTCTTAAGCTTTGCATTATTTGTTCATTGCAGCTTCTGTCATCTGTCAATGAGTTTTCTTCTGTCTGGCTCTCTGTGGCTCAGTCGATGTGACATATCATCCACTCTAATAATTGTGGGTGAGAATAGCTAAAAGAGCATCCTGGCTAGCATACTGCAACTGGTTGCAAAAGGGCAGTCTAATGTTTTTCACAACAGACCCTTTGACTTGTGTTTCTAACATTAATACTGTCAAATATAATTTCAAATGACCAACAGACTAATCTCTTAAAACAGATGTACGCGTTTGAATGTAGAATTTGTAGAAAAGTGACCAAAATGCTGTTAGTTGTATGTATTTGCTGATGTCTATTCATAGAGACTAGCAGAAATGTGTCTTGTCATTCTCATGTATCAAGTTGCTAATTGGACTACAGAGGAAGTCTTGGCCCGATTATACGTTTTCTGCATATCCACTGGGTACAGCGGAGGCCCTGACACATTGGCCCCAAGTGGCTAAATCACCATTAGACAATAGCTCTTCAGCGTGCCAGTGAAAAAAAAAATATATTGTGTGCATTTTCTTTTTTTTCTTTCTTAGTACTCAATTCTTTTCCCATTTTGTTGGTTGTGGCAGCCAATCCATGAGCCTATCCTACCAAATGTGATTCTTTAGACCTTTTAAAATCGCCTGATAGGTGCAGGCATTAATACAAACTGAGAACACAAAGGCCACAGCCTCCTGTATTATCTCCCTCTTACAGAGTGGGGACGCAGGACCATTAATCACTGCAAAGTCACACCTCAACACACACGCCAGTGCTTTATAGCAAGGGCTGATTCAGTCAAACATATATAACCAGTGTCTTGGTCACTGTTAGTATTTGTTCAATTGATCTGACCTTCTTGATAGAACATTATAATAGAAAAGCTCTAATGGCATCTAGTTAAAAATACTAAATTAATAATTCATAGGCTGCGTAATTACTAATGAAACAAGGACAAAGGGCGAGTGCAAAGTCATCAACTCCAGAGGGGAAACCTCATTTTCATTCTTTTGAATACTTTTTTTTTTTTTTTTAATTCCACTTTATCAATACCAGGAATGTCATACATAGTCTTATCTTTTAAGAATAAAAACAAAGGCTGGTTACACTGTACAGACAGGCGTACAAATGCATGGATTTTGTTGGCCATGCAGTATTTAAGGCATATTTTACATAGAAGATGTATGCAGCTTTTATAATTTATTACAATTTTACATAATGACACTACTTCATGTTTAATGCAGTGGAGACAGTTTTTCTTCTTTCTTATTCTCTGCAGCCACCGTTCTTCTGTCACAGATCAACCCAAGAGAATCTTCTTCTCTGAACCATTTATTGTGCAAAATAACTCAACAATGGAGAGCCGACGCAGGGTTCCTTGAGATGTATTCACTAAAACCTGGTGTAATTATACAGGCAGACTGCTGACTTTAGGTAAAATGATGAGAAATGAGCTTCTGATGAAGACCTTGCCTGGAGCAGCTCGGTGAATTTATGTCCTTTCCCATTCCCCCAAACCCCCCACCAAACCCAACCCAACCCCCACCCACCCACTCCCTACAGTCGAGGTGGGAGAGAACAGATGAAAAAACAGGAAGAGAAGGAAAGATGAGCGGAGGGATAAAAAGGACGAACGCGCTAGATTTTAATAAGGAGTTGTCACAGCAGATATCCTGGCCCTATATCAACCATGCAGAAGCTATGGGAGATCTGCCAGCGGGGCCCTGAACACAGCTCTGCTCCACTGGGGCTCCCTCAGGACTCATAGTCACAAAATAAAACTTCACAGCAGGACTACACTATCCTGTACATCCGAGGCAAACACTTTATCTCTGTGCTGACCCTGTCACATATCATAATGCTATATGACCCCTGATCCATGACCCTTGCCCCTGAGAAGAACCCCCTGACCCTCGGCCCAAAACACAACCCCCATCTTTTATTGTCAGTTTTTATAAATACTTATAAATCCCTTATATTTCATATTTCACAATTTCATTTTACTTCAGTCTATGGCTCCTTTATTTAATTTAATTTTCTTTATTTTCTTTATAACACTTTTATTCCATATTTGTTCACTCCGTTACATAAACAAACAGTCATAGATATAAATATTAAATTGTATTACTCTTTCAACATTAAAAACACAGCAGTATGTAAACGATTTCTGAGCTCCACTCAAGATGGTTAATCAAAATGTCACGACGTTTGCAATGCTTGATTAAATAATTCTCATTTCATTCTCCACACAACACTCTATCTGCTACCACAAAAACATTTTTATAAGTCTACACACTGATCACATGTAAGCACACATCGACTGTAAACCAGACATAGCAAATAAAGAATTGTGTTAATTGTTTGGTTAGACCATTTTTAGTGTTCAAAGTACATAGGTACAAAAAAATCCCTCTCCTTCTCTGTCTTGTCTCTATTCAAACGAGGTTCAGTCGCATGCAGCTGCCATGTCTTCGCTAATCACACGGTTTCTTTTCTGCAATGTATCATGGATTGTCAGGGGAAATCACTGTCACCGCAAATGCAGAATACAGAGATGTACATGATGTGAAGAATAAAGTCATTGTTAAATTCAGAAAAGGTGGAGTTGATTGTCACGCTGTGTGATTTGCTATCCCACAGAGCCTCAGCTCCACCAACAAAAACACCTAATGGATTTGTTTGCACTGCATGTAATACATTGCACTTAACTAAAGCAGAACATGTGTGAAGGTGTTAAGGGATGTCACCATGATCAAAATGTCTTTTATATTAAAATGCGATTTAAAAAATTGTTCAGTTGAGTAATGGAAATCATCAAATGAGTACTGTTGGCTGTCATTCAGAAGAACATTTTGCAGTCCAGGACTGTGACGTTGTCGCTCCACTCTGCTGCTCTACATAGATGATAAATTAGAGCTCTCTACCTTGGCACTATGAGGTGAATTTGGTGCATTAAACAGCAGCTGACCAAGCACATACTCCAAAAGAGCAAGCGGCGTCTTGAAATCGGGTGAATAATGCCTGTCTCGGTAGTAAAGATGCAAGTTACATGATATTTTCCTGCGACTCTTAAGGGCTGATCACACCACAAAACCAAACCCTTCACTCACAGAGGCACATTTTAATCTCTTCTAATCATGCAGTGACATAATGGACGGTCCAGTATGAGGAAGCTTTCATATTAACTAGACAGGTGTGGCCACTTTCTGGAGTCACTTTGACTTAGAAAAAGGCCATGCAAGGTTTAGTGAAGCAAGCGTGTGACTTTTGACTTGGTATTGTTTAAAGCATGTAGGTGATCATAACCCAAACCATAACTAAGTACTTTTAGCTGCCCAAGTTTGGCAGCTGTAGCTCAGCTGGACGTCCACTAATCACAGTGTTGGTGGTTCATGAGAATGTGAATGAGACACATTGTAAAGCACTTTGGACATAATGTCATTTGATTTTGATTCAATATTGATCACACTGACTAATCTTTGTTTAAAGTCTTACTTTGCCTAAAGTTGTGTGAAATATAGTTTTGGATTTGATGGTGTTCAGTGTTTGACAGCTGCTTTGAAGTGTAATCCAATGTTGGCTTGCTGCAGAGCTGCTTTGTTCAAGATGCTGAAACTGGCCTCATCTGTCCAGCCACTTTCCCCAGACTCAGTCACCTTTTCCCAAAATCCCACATAGTAATCCCTGAGATAAAATCTCATTGTTACATACTCTTCAGTCTAGAGTGTGCCAGCTACAACACAGACCATCTCTCGCTCTTCTCTGTGTGGACTAACCTCCTGTAGTGCTCTCATCTGCCTGTAGCTTCTGTTCTCTCTTCCAGCTTCCATATTTGTCACTAGTATTACCCCCATGGGATATAGAAAATGTAAAACATATATATATTTTATTTTTTTATGTGCAATTCATCATATATTAACATGAGTCCAAATTATTGCAGGATAAATGTTTAATGTGACCCATCATTGTCAATCAAGAGCTGCAACTCCCTCTGCTCACATATTACAAAGTGCTTGATGTAATAAAGTTGCATAATACGGATGATGTAAGACAGAAAGAAATGCATTAAAAGGCTATTTGGGAAAGGTCATATACCAAAATCAAATGGCAGTTATTCCCCAGACTGCTGTACTCTGTTAATATCTGTAAGAGGACTGCAGAGATAACTTTAATTTATCCAACCACACTGCATAAGATCTAGGCACGGTACACAGTAGGACATCAATTAGTGGTGGGATTTTGAGACTAGCAGTTTAGGGAATTAGGGATTTAAGAAGTCAGTTTCCTTCTTTATCTCCTCTTATGCAGCTGTCATCATTGCCAACTTTTGTACATCTGGATAGAGGTGTTCATGGTATGAGACTTTGTAATACCTGCATCACTGGCATATAGTGAGTGTGTGCCTTGGAAGTAGCATCAGTGTCCCTTCACATTCATAGATCTGTGTTAAGTTCACTTTGAATTATTATATTAAAGGTTATGTTTTTTCAGCGGGGGACAAGGCCTGGTGCTGGGTCCGGCTATAAATCAGAAAACCTGTAAGGCAATGGCAAAAGTTGCGTATTGTTAAAATTCAGGTGCATTATTTATGATGTAGAATTCTTTTGTGATGCAGTACATGTTAACAAACCGCAGGGTATGATCATTTCAGTCTCTAGTTATTTTTCTCTTCAGAAACCACAGTGCCGTACAAGAGGCATTCTGTGTATACCATCTATCAAAGCAAACAAATTAAAATGTAACCTTTCCAATTACACTGCTTGTGTTAGCGTTAGCCTTGCCTGGCCCAAATGCAAACCTTGCATGCGTCGGAAATGCATCATCATAAGGGATATTTGTCTGTTTGGTCTGCTTTGCACTGTGTGCTAAAAATGTCGTATGATATGTTAGTGCTGTTTTCCACAAATAGCTGAAAGTGCTCTCCAGAACAGTACGCTGGATCCCAAGTGAACCAGCTGGGACTATGGCCTCATTGACATACCTATTACTGCTTCTTCTGTTTCTCTTGTCGTTACTGAGGCTGTTTCTTTTTTACCAGGACTGGGCCAGTGTTACAGTATCATGGTACATTATGGGCTGGGGGAATTGGGGCTCGATAAGATGGAGTACTGATTTTCACAGTCACCTGGGTTTTCACAGTCATGGCTCAACAAGGAGACAACTGATAAATGAACACAATCAGTTGCACCACAGCTATCACAGAATGCGTTAAATGGTTAATGTGTAGGAATCAATAACTAACCATTACATAAAATTTCTCCAGTATTGGCTCAACTGTAATTGAAGATTCAAGAAGGTAAGACAGGTGGACGTTAGGGAGTTGGTATCAACAGAAACAAATCTCAAGGGACTTTTTATGGAATCTGCACCATCTTCTCTCACTATATGCTAAATAATTTTTATAAGAAACACATTTTTGCATTCGTATATGTATAACATTGCACCCCTTCATTGTGTCCATCCCTTATCTTGCACTCAGGAAATGAAATCCTATCACAGTTGTTTGGATAAGCCTACCTGTAGTGGCAATAAACCATGCCAATATTTGTGCTTTTTCCTCAATATAGAGGCAACAATAAAACAGGAATACATTAACAAATCACTCACTTATCAAGGTTTGAGTTTAGGTAGACTCAAGAATGTGTCATTAACATTCTACAGGGGAGTTTCAATCAACTACAGGCACTCAGCATGTCATACTCAGCTAAAATCAATATTGTTACTGATTTTGTTTTACTGTAACAATTCATTTGATGGCAGCAAAGAAAGCCCAAATTAACAAAGAAGCTAAAATGGAGTACACAAAGTACTCTACACAAACAAATAGTGACAACTCCAATCTCCCTCCAAAATGAGCATACTTGGTACAGTCCAATAAGACTAATTAGCAGCAGCAGCTGTACTTTGTGTTGCAATGATATACCCTTAAACACGTGTGTTCCCAGTGTGTATAATTTTAACTATTATTGAGGAACAGAAATCATTTAGACACTTTGTTTACACTGCAGCAAATCGGATTTATTTGTCGAACCAGATCTTTATCACAGACTGTCTGCATTTTTATTTGCAAGTCATCAAATTTCACCGACCTGTGTTGCTGTGATAACACCGTAGGCGCTTGTGTCTACGCCACTCTGATGCACTTCTGTCACTCTGGATTTGTTGCCGTTGTCATGTGTTGTATTGCAAGTGACACAAAAGACACTTTGTAATTTGATTTTTAGCAGCCACAGCGGCCACACTGAAGCATATTGGCTTGGATCTGATTAGCACAAATCACATTTGTAATGTTTGTTTGTTTTGCAGACATTATAAAATTAGTCTGGGTATGCAAAACCTGTATTTGGGCTGGGAATCAAAATAAGGCCTTAGTCGACAAAATAGAATGTTGGTACACATTTTTCAACAACCTACCTAAGTCCTGATATCAGGAGTTAGGTAGGTTGTTGAAAAATGTGTGTATATATATATTTATATTTGTTTATTTGTATTTTTCTTAAATGCAGGTGAAATATGTCAAACACATAAAAAAAGGTTGGATGGCAAAACACCTTTCTAAACTTTAATCAGAGCAAGTTTGAGTGTTATATCTAGTCTTAACTCCACTCTGTTAAGTTGCAAGTGAAAGCACAAGAACAAAAGAAACACCACATCTCCCCTGTGTTGCCCTTTCTTAAATGCCTTCCAGTGCATTTTGGAATTGATTTTGAGATCTCACTGTGTGCTTTTAAGGAGCTCTAAACTATCTGCTTTATATGTCTTGGGTTTTTTGACCCCTTTAAGTTAGCCAGAATCTCTGGCTGTTCTGTTTTCTGTGGTCAAAGCTAAAGAAAGAGAGAAAAGCAAGTTTATGATTAGATGTGCCCTCCTGTTGACACGAAACACATTTCCATCTTTGATGCACAGGGTCTGCATGAGTAGCTTTATGCCCTCGTGTCAGTATGTATATTAGTATTTGTTATTGTTTGTTCTATATGTCAATTTGTAAGCCTTCTCAGAAACAACTGTCCACCACGTTGGTCAACAGCCAACTCCCCAGACTCAGCTCGACCACAGAATTGAATCAACACCTCTATCAGAGAGTCAACAAAACTGAATATGATAAGCCTCATGAAGGTGGGATTTATTGCGGCCTGGTTGTATTGGATCTAGCCCAGTGCATCTAATAAACTTGCAAGTCAGTGCACAGTAAAAAAAAAAACATGTAAAGTAAAGGTGCAGAAGGTGCTCACCTAACAGCTCAGGGAGCAGATTCGTCCTGGTACCTCTTGCCATATAAATTCTGAAGGTCTACAAAGATAGCAGCAATATCATGGGTCTGAGGTACGTATTTATGTGCTTGTCAGTTTACAACAACATCATCAACAGCTCGGCATCTCTCTGATGCCAAAGGCTCAAATGTACTGTATACAGCCTCACTGCTGGAATAAAAAAAAAAAAAAAAAAAAATCCCTCATCGTTGTCCTTGACCTCCTGCAGTGTCTGTTAGAGCAGTTATATTGCTTTTGAATATACTTTCATATGACTACCCTATATATGCTCAAAAGACAAAATGTGTCTATGCATGGGATCACTGTTGGACGAAAACCACATATCTTTTTTCTACATGGGGAATGCGCATATTCACGTCTGTCTACGGTCAGCATTTAGAATCTTATTGACCAATGAAAAGATGTTTTGTTACAGCATGAATGCAGGATAGATAGGATGATAGCTTTGGATAAATTTGATGTGTTCTCTCCATGAACCGTGTCAGACTGATGCATGCACATCAGTGTCATATGGCCATTAGCCTGGATTATGCAGATTTCAATATAAAATGATTAGGCAAATCTTTGATTAAGCCAATGTGATCATTTACCAACTAAGGTGGACGCAAACAGGAAGGTCAAGGCTTAGAACCAACCGCATGTTGTTAGAACCATTTAAAACCACCTCACAATCCATGTTAATCCATTCAAAATATTAAACTGTTGAATGATAGATCTTCATTTCTGGTACTAAATTTGTCTCATTACAATGTTTTAGGTTGATTTTGTAATGTACACTCGAAAGAATTGTTTAGGCCAAAATGCAGGACATGCATTTCAATTGCATAGAAAATTTCCATCCATTTGAAATACATAGGTTTAATTTAAATTAACTAATAAATATAATGTGAAGCAAGTAATCAGATTTATGTAACAGTACTGATAAACTCAATGTGCTTGAAAATGAATGCAGTCATTTTGAGTTATTAGAATCAGTAAAAAAAGCTTTATTGCCACGATTTTACACATATAAGGAATTTGTTCTGGTGTCGTTGGTTCTCTAAATATAGCACTATTACATACATATTATTATTTGCTTTAAATTTAGTTAGTTAGTTAGTTAGTTAGTTAGTTAGTTAGTTAGTTAGTTAGTTAGTTAGTTAGTTAGTTAGTTAGTTAATTTATATTAAACTGTATTTTTTTTGTTTAATAAATAAATAAACAAATACATTTTAAATTGATGAACATACATGGTTTTCATTAGACAGCAGTTCTATTCTGAAATGATGATAGAATTAATGAATTAAAAATGATGAAGTTGTTTTGTTAATTACTGAATTATTTTTGCTGTAATAAAATCTCAAATTATAACCCATGAAGAGAAAATGAAATCCATTTAATTCCAGGAGACCATTTAAAGACCCCCCCCCCATCAGATTAATTACAAATACCTCAAGCACAACCTCCACAAATACACAATGAACATTATTTAAATACAAATCACTACTTGCACACACTCTCCGTCCTTCATGATCCATTTTCCTAGGTCACCCTGTGCTAGGCTATTATTGGTTTTTGTTTCTTGTTATCCATTCATTGCCTTGCACAATGTTCACTTTTTTTTCTTTTTTCTTTTTCCATGAGTGATTTTTGCCTTGTCCAGAATAATGATTGTGCACGAAGGAATGATGCCTCTACATGCATGGTGGTTCCAATGACGGGGTTGACAGACCAGCTGAATTGAATTCATGTGTCTGATCTCCTTCTATCTGCACTGCATCTCTCGTTCTCCATTTCACTCTTGATGTTTTTTAACACCTCATACATATGATTTATAAATTTTTTTCAATACCTATCTCAAATTAAACAAGGTCTGTGGAATTGTGTCTGATGTGTCCTATGTCTGATACCAGTTATAACTGTCTACTTTTACGGCCTTTTATTGCTTCCCTGTCAGTTTTCACACCACTCATTACCACAGTGTTCGAGGTGTCCAAAATGCTAAACATTTCAGGGTAATCTTTGGTGACATTGTCTCAGTGGTAAATCTATATAAATGAAGTTAAGGAATTCAACTTAGTTAGGAAATTCAATACAAAGTTTAAAACCTAGACATATAATAGAGGTATCAATAATAAATGTTGAGTGCAAATGAAACCACAATGATTTGTGAGAAGCTGTTCAACTGCCATGGATGAATAGTTGGTGATGTAGACTATATTGTAACTTGAAAGAATTGACTCAAAGAAAAACAATATCTGAGACACTGTTCAAAGAAATGAATGTTTAAAAGCTTCCATTCATGTTGAACATGCTACCATTTGAAGCTTTGTGCTCCCTGAGGTAGGCTGGTAGCTAAATGTGGTGGAACATTGTAAGTCCTCAGCGGATTCTTTGAACAAGCCCTAATGGATTTTTTGTTTTTGTGCATTGGTTAAAGAATTGGCCTTTTAATAAAACTAGGCTTAAAAAGCTGTTTTTGTTGGTGCCAATAGTCAATTATCCAGTTCAGGACAGCTTTAGTGAGGGGGAAACTCTTGAATCAGACTGACTTGAGTATAACGATTATATTGAAACCCTTATGGAGGATGCTAAGACAAATGGTTGGCTGCACAAAGTATGGCTTTGACACCAGGCACCACCACAGTTATTGTTGGTTCTCCTACCAACTGTTAATAGAAGTTTATTTTGGCTTGGCTTTTTGATAATACAACATTTATAATACAATCTATGAAAATACACTCAGGTGGCCTCCATGCTTTGACCATGTTTACTGTGTATACGTTCACTAGGAGTGTTCCTTCAAACCACTATTTAATTCCATATAGTATTACAAATAGCATAAATCACACCAATGAGTACTGATCAATATTCTATGACTGAGAAGATCCATGGCAATACACGCGGTTCAATATTGAAGGGAAGATGAACGATATAAGTGTCAGCAGATTCATTTTTATTGTTTATATCAGTACTTCCATGGATCCACCATTGGTGACTTGCTACAGTGATTCAGTTTGGCTGGATAATGATGGCTGCGGAAATCCCCCTAAATTGCAATAACTTCTCATTGGTAAAAACTTATGGAAACAACTAAAATCTATTGTTTCTGGAAAAAATAACCTAAGTCTTGGTGAAATACTTGAAAATCACTGTAGAGTCAGTGTAACTGTAAAATGTGAAGTTTGACTTCTGCTTATGCAGAGAAATAACATCGGGTACATGGGAAGTGATTATTGAAGGAAACCTCCTGGTCAACTCATGGTGCAAATGCTATTAGCTACAGAAATGTGGTCAGGGCCATGAATTTTACAAAGGATGTGGATGGTGTTGTACTAAAGCTGCAGGAGTAAACGCCCATTTTACACTGTGTGTTGAAGGCTGTGTAATGATGAGGTTTGACAGCCTCTGTGATCAATGTCTTACTGATCAGTTTGACCCCTGTGTAGAGGTTCAGTCTAGGACTTGCTGACAGCTGATAGAGGTAAAAACTGATGGGTTTGGATGAAAAATGCATCATGCTGTTCTGCTTCTAATTTTTCAGAGAAGAAAAGAAATCAAACTAGTGGCAGGGTCTCTTTTTATTATCCTGTGTAGCTGAAAAAAGAGGGGGAAAAAAATTCAATAATTTATTTATTATGAATGAAGTTTTGCTTGCACTGTATACATTGAAGTCACCTAATAAATATTTTTACATTAATACGTTTTAGTGTCAGGTATATTTTGGGGGTATTTAGATATTTTTATACACGTCGATCTTATGAATAGATGACTTTGTAAGGTTTTAATTTTTTGGGTTAACAATGTTGCTGGTTCTGGGTTCACTCATGTTCATTTCTCACTACCTGTAGGGCCGATTCCAGTGTTAGCATTGTCACTCATGTGAGCTTGCCATCTCTCAGTGGAATGCATTGTCATTTGGCCAATAGTGCAAAGCAGAAATGCTAAGACGAGTTGCACATACATTTACCTTCTAAACAGTTCGTTCTATTGGTTTTATTACTTTTGAAATACTAAAAAAAAACTCCTACAAGCTATTATCACAATACATTTTCTACCTCCATGCAGCACTTCTCCTCCATTGTTTGAAACCAATCTATAAAGGTAGCTTACTGGAAAATGCTCAAATGAGTCATTTTGGTCATATGGGTTGTTTTGAAAAGCACTGACCTATTTTGTTGCTCAGGCAGGCCTTTAAGGATGTGTCGTACTCATCTTACAAGTACAAGGGTTTTGTGTTTAAGATGAGGACTTGGTTTGGTAGCAGAGCCTTGTCTTTTTTTGTTGCCTTAATGGGTTCCTTATAGCCTGATTACTAGTCAGGTGTGTCCAGTGGTTTCACCCTGCCAAGGTTTCACCCTGCCGACCAATCGGATCTTTGTATTCAGGATGAAGAATGTTGACAGTTCAAGGTTATCTTATTACATTGCTAGTTACATCATTTAGGCTACATTCATTAAAAAAAGGCCATATAAATGGTGACAACAATGAATGAGACTGATTCATCTGTGCATTGTTGTAAATTTGTCATTAATAATAATATGTATGGTATATTGATCTATCAAAATAGCAGCCATTAAACTCCTAGTAACTGCTGTTGTACCACACTTGTGTCAACTTAAACTGATGTTGGTTGGATGTATACATCTCTCATTACAGATTGATTAGAGAAAATAACAAATGAACTTTTGAAAAAAAATCATATAACTTTAAGAAGTTATGAATTAATTAAAACAGAAATTTGACAGCACAACTTTTATGGGGCAGTATGACTTTCCAGATGGTCACAATGTCAGATCAGTTGATCATGGTCCTGCTGTGACTTGTCAAAGAGACATATCACACTATATGTTGAACTCCATTACAGTCGTAGCTTGCAGTCTTTCACATCCTGTGTGCCATGCAAAGGTGATAAGGCAGAGGTGGCCAGAGACTGAACTCTGGGACCAAAAACGTCATTGACCATGGTGTCCAAAGCATCAATAGAAGGCAAAAAAGTGACATCCGGACTGTGCTGCATCATTTTCTTTTTACCTGACCTCCCATGCTTGTTGATTCCATACATACATCAGAGTCATATTGTAAAGTATATCATATGATCCTATTGATATTTAGAATAATGTTAAGCACCCAGTATGTGGATGTTATTGACTGCATTAAAAACTAACCTGAACACAATGTTTCAATTGAATTTTATCAGTTGGAAACATTCTTTGTGTATTGTACTCTTGGTGCTACATGGCAAACAATACCCGGAACATTCAAGGACAAACATCTGCATTTCTTTTCATATTCACCATTGACAAAAAGAATTTAGAGGTGACAAACATGAGTTTGAATTTTTTTTAATGCTGACCTTCTTTCCAGTTCATTGGCATACATCAATGTGCACCAAAATAATGTGTCTATGAGTTTATGTTCATTATTGTATGTTTTCATAAAGAGTAAAGAAAGGGAGGGGGGGTTGTCAGGTATGTGTGTGTGTGTGTCTGTGTGTGTGTGAGTGAGCCCACCCTAAGGATAAAGGGTGTAATGTTCAGCCTCAGGCAGCTCAAAGTGGTTGCTGTGCTTGGCACCTGGGACCCCTGTCTCTCTGCAGGAATTGGCATGGAGCCGGCAGCTCCTCTAAGAGCCAGGTGTTGTTTTATTTATCTGAAAGCACAAGTGACCTTTCTAGAAGAACGGCACTGAGAGACCTGCCTCTGAGGGCTGTCTGGTTGTCCCTCTCGTCTCTTCTGTCACATACCTCCCAGTGAAGGATGAGATCAAGAGCCATCCGCCAAGCCTGTCTCCACTGTCAGAGAAACAGACCTCAACATCAACCTTTTATATTTTAAGTATGAGACCCTCTGGTTCCTTAAGTCTTTACTTAAGTATGGATGTTCCCCTCAAGATAGCACCATTTGACTCCATAGAAGAAGGTATATTTTCTGGCAGGTGCTTGTATTTTTACAGCCAGTTTTGACGACCAAATGTGAGGTATGACTTGCCTCTAGATAGGCTGCCGATCCAGCCTGTTCCAACCTTTTCAATTACATGCATGTTGAAAAATTATGCAAGACACAATTTGCATTCAGTGGTGTAACAATACAGGAATTAACATACTGTTTATTAAGCTAGATGAAAGCTAATGGCATCAAGGTGGAGTTGGTGCATAGACTTGTGATGTGACCAGCAATCAACAGTGCCGTACCTCTCCTTATGCTATTGTTTTATTTGCTTTAACCATATTAGTAATGTCTATACAATGCCAGAGTCAGAATAATAAACAAATGTTGAAAATGCTGAAAAAAAACATCCACTAATTCATAATCCAGTGGTTTGGCAGAATCTTTCCACATTCTGTTTGGTGTTTAGGTCAGATGATCAAATACGCTGATGGCTGAGGTTGCTGTCGATATGTAGATTGCATCACCAATAGTTTTTAGCAGTTCCATTAGTGCTAATTAAACCACTGAAATATTGATGAGGATTTAACCTAGAAACACTCAATGTGAGCACAGCACCTTTTATAAATGTTCTTAATTTATGAAACAAAGTTTCGGCTGGTCTTATATAGTGTAATATATATTTTATTATAGCATTAGGAGAGGTTCTGCAGGAGTTTGAAGTGGGAATCATGCTTGTTGTGTTGTGAAACTGCTGCTTTTACTTAAGTATTTGAATCCATCACATTACATAACCAGCATTGCATTAGCATGGAAACGTGATTCTACACGAATGCATAACCAATAATGCAATATGGGACTAGGCGTCTAGATAAAAACTTTAATGCTGTGAAATGCCATGGTACCATACTTTGACTGCAAGCTCAGTCACACTGAAAACTGTCAGGTCGGTGTCACAGTCTGCTCTTTTATGAGATTTGTCACAGAATGTCTACAAGGTTAAAACAAACGAAGATGGCACCCTTTGTATAATAATGCATAATATGGTGAGACCTGAACAAAAGCAGCCATGCCCGCCTGGAGTCACTCTAGTTCTAATCCCCCTCCTCCTGCATTATAACAAAGAGACACTAGAGTGAAACAGATGGTTACTATGGCAACATTACACTGCCTTATTTGTGTCTATGGGACTTGGGAGAACAGTTATTAACCACAGGTAAATATACAAGAAGGAAGGATTGATTTACACAATCAATGCCACAGTGTTCTGTACTTCTGTGCATCCGAAAGGGTGATTAGAAGAGATCATTAAATCCCATCACAAATCATGGTACATCATTGTAAATTGCATTTCCACAATTTCCTTTGTGTACCTGTAGTGAATGATAAAACTAAAATAAATAATGGGAGGACAACATGTCATGGGAAATGATACATGAAGTCAGAGGATGTCAATAAATGCCAAAAGATTAAAAAACAAACAAAAAAAAACAAACAAACAAACAAAAAAAAACATAGAAAAAACATTTTTTTCCTGCCATAATCCAACATGAACAAATCATACAAATAATCATCAGCTGCCCCTGTGTACCAGGAAATAGAAATATGCCATATTCAATTTCACATCACAGCTTGATATAGATGAGTGAAATCTGCAGACCAGACGTGTGAATATTGAAAATAACAAAGAAATAAATAGAAAGAGCTGAAAAATATCAAGAAGTAGACACACAATTGTCTAGGATTAGTTCAGGGTTCACATCTAATCAAATCAAATTGCGTTCACTCAGTTATTTGACACTCTGTAACTGCGCTCAGCATGAACAATTGGGAGGTTAAATAAATATAGCTGATACTGTTGTTGGGTAAAAAGGCTCACGGACCTGCTGTCTATTTTAGGTCAAAAAAGGTCACAATGAGGTTCATTACTTCTAGCTTAGCTTAGCAAATAAGTACGGTTGTGATGCAAAATTATACGACTGCTAAAGCAAAATGTTGCATTTCAAAGTGCTATGGCTGAATTACAAAAAAAAAAAAAAATGGTATACAGTATGCATGTTATTAGTCAAGAATATATGAGGTGCATGTGCAGGAAAACATTAGCCCAGTCATTATCTGGCATATTTGTTTTATGTGAAAGGTACCCCACTGTGACATTTCATTTGGTGATATTTACAGCAGCTAGCTAATTTTGCTTAATGACTTTTTCTTTATTTAATGACTCTGCCCAGCTTACTCAGTCCATATCAATTCAGGGGTAATAGACCACAGTGAAAGTGATTTGAATTCTAAATACCAACCAAACGAGCACTAGTCAATAGATAAATAAAGCATTTCATGTTTAAAATATATTATTTTGGACTGAACCATCATCTCAGGGCACATAAACACACAAACACACACCCCTTCTGCAGGGCAGCATTTTGTTCAAGTTTAAGATAACTGATAGCAGGACATCAGATAGTGTATTGTCAAGGTAAACATTTCCTTCCTGTTGCAGGTTAAATACGGTCACGGTGATCCATCACTTTGTAGAGACACTTTTACAAAGAATTACACGATGGCCTTGAGAGCTCAACGCTGCGGCAACTTAGGAAAACCGAACACATGCAAACAGACAAAACACTAATTAAAAAAAAACAACCTTTTCAGCAATCTGACATTTAGTAAAAATGCTGCAAAGTGAGAAAACACAACCAAATAAAGAAACATGCTGCAAATGCACAAAACAAGCTGGAGAAAACAGTGTGGTTTGGATTAAATTGTCATGGTTAAAGGAAACCGGCATAGACTGGGAAGGAAACGGGAAATGAATAGTTGTCTCCTGTGTTAAAGTCTGATTTTTATTTACCCATCTTTCAACCATGACGTCCACTCTAGCAGACTCTGTGCCTCTATAATACTGCCACACTACTCCCCTTTTCACTTTCACTTGTTATTTTGGGGCATTTGCTTAAATGACTGATGGTCTAGTTTTTCATAGCAGCTCAGTCTCTGGATTATCCACTTTAGGGAACATGCGCTCAGGAAGTTGGTAACCTCACTATTGTGTGTTAAATTTTTGCCTGAGGGTGGCAGAAAATGAAGGCTCGTGGAGTGTGTCCTGGAATGGGTTCATCCTCTGAAAAGTATAGCACTCTGTAAATTTCATTCCATAATATGCTCAATCAATATAATTTATCCTCATGTGGATCATGCACCTCCTTATCAGACTTTACTGAAATCTGGCCATTAGCTGTTCAGTTCAGGTATATAAATAAACATTTACGGTACAAAATCTTTCTGTGTATCCGGAAAATATCTAATTTCTCAACCTGGATCTCGGCGGCTTATAGTCCGGTGCTGCTTATATATGTAATTTTTAAAAACATTTTTTTAAACTTAGTTTTGCGGCTTATATTCAGGTGCAGGTCAGGACATTTTGATATGATGCTGTGGCTGTACACAGAGGGTACAGCATTCACAAGAATCATTACAACTCCTCCCCTGAGGAGCGTGAATATCCATATTAAACACTACTATGATCTGAACAGTAGCAGCCAAGATATCTTACTGGGGACCAAAATGACAAACCAATTCTTAGGCTTCACCACCAGATGGAATAAGATGTAATTGTGCACCCCTGACCACACCACTATCAGATAAGACACCATGGGAAAATGTTTCTGTTGTCTTATCAAGCCGGGTAAAAAATCAGAGAGCAGTTGTTCAGTGCAGAGAAAGCTCGACTCCTCCATTGTTAACCTAGATATTTTGCCATGACCCTATGATAACTTGTAGTATTAATGATGGAATTTGTCAGCGCGAGCAAGCTGTGTGCAGTTTCTGTTGCACTGCAGGATTTTTGGCAATGAAGGTCAAAACGGCTACCTCACAGATTTGAAGAAAAACAAAAGACAGGCCGGAGTGGGTGGTGTGTCTGCATGTCACTGTTTCACGTACATGTGAACGTGAATGTGACGGGATACACTTTAAGTTTAGAGAGATGGACAAAGATACTGTACAGCAAGTGTCTACTCTAGACCTGACAAGAGAGTGAGCCATGCTGAAGAGCATTAGGGGTAAAGTTAAAGAGAGCACTGACCTGACATATCTTGGTGAGTAACTGTTGTCTGCTGAGCTCGATAAATAATGGAGCAGAATTTGAGCTCCTACAGATAAGGGGCGGTGAACTTGCTCTCGCTATCTCTCACCGTCTCTTGTACTACGTCTGCCTTTGTGGATCTTAACTCGTCTCGGAGATGACCTTTTTTTTTTTTTTATCATTACATTACATCTTTTACATTTGTTGAAGATGAAGTCTTTCCCTGAAATCGCATGGACAGTTTTTTTTTTTTTTTTTTTTTTTTAGCACAAAGCTGCTGCATCAGAATATCCATAACCCTCTGTAATACCTTTATCATTATTTACCCTCTAGTCTGCCATTTTAATAAAACATGAATCTGTCTCAGACTTCAATTGCTGCAAGTGTTTTCGAGCGAGGCTGCTTGTTAACATACTGTACCTCATACCTCAAGAATGACTTTAAGCTACAATGTACAGTGAGTTTTCATTATTAAATAGAACTACAAAAACACCTTTAATCCTTTTTAATGTGAATGACTCATAATGGAAAGTATTTTAATTAATTAAATTATTTAAGTACTATAAAGACTGGAGAAAAAAGTGCTTTTGGGTAATATTAAATCTTGACTGTAGTTCTTTTCTGCTAACAAAGCAAACCCCTATACATCTTGTTGAATTCCTCAGAGAGAGTAAATTCAGCACACTGTGGATTCACTGCCTCACATAATCCATATTACTTGAGTCCAGATCTTAGGGAAACAAATGGTCCCTTTCTCCCAATGCCGTGTTTGTATGAAGACAGTCTCAGTGTGTTTGTTTTGGATGATTTTTCAACTGACCTCCATTGCAAAATAACCATAGATAAATAGAGAGACCTAGCAGCAACTTATAAAGGTGCAGCCATCCATTCACACTAGAATTATGTATAATATGCTCATACTGGCTATCCAATATATCAGTTGAAAAGTCTTGGCTGTACTACTACTCCTGCTGCAGCTGCAACTCGAACATTGAGAGGTGGAAAGAAGAGTTGAGGGAGAAATTGACGAATTCCAAAAACAGAATAAATTAGTGATTTTTGATCAAAGGATTAAAAGAAATTATGAATCTTGCAAATGACAGTCAGGAAATTAAGTGTTTAGAAAGCAGGAAACAGTTGCATATTTCGGTATAATTAAGATATTCCAAGCATATAGCATTTTGGAAATAATTCAATTTAACCTTAAATTTCTGTACTACAGCACCACATAATCAACTTTAGATAATCTGATTCTGACTGATGCAAATTAATTTTAAGTATCTCTTTTGATTGTGCTGCTGTGTTTGACACAATTATTGACATTTTTCAACTGAATGCATGCGTGGGAAAGGCAGGAATTGCTTTACGGAGGCTGACTTTTTTAACTGATATAATTGTCTGTGTGAAATTGACTTACTCTGCAATTTCGTCACCACCTGTTAAATATGCCAACAAAACAGCTCACTTGAAACTCTGACATGCTGAACAGTAATAACAACCTTCAAGTGAAACATTATGATGATTCCTATTAAAAATGCATCAACAGTATTAAAAGGGCAAACTGTTCCAATGAAATAACACTTTTAAAAGCTGCATAATTCATTCAAGATCATCATATTACTTATCTGAATCCAAATATACTAAAAACAGAGGCAGAAGTGGAGGCCCATAAACACCTACCGAAAGCACATATAATATAATATATAATTTAAAAAAATGGCTCTATTCATAGAAGTCACATTTTTGCTGAAGATTTGTGTAACCTACATTATTTGCCCTGTGTGTCAGTGCCAGTTCATTTAAAATCTCTCATGGTCACTCTGACTAGTAGTCACACAGTTAAAGTTAAAGATGTTTTGTTTGAGGCACTTCACATGGCATCTTTAAATATAAATAGTGTTAATCATCTCATTGTGTTTCAGAGCCATATGGCTTTCAAGTGACTACTTTTAATTAGCCAACCGGAGGATTGTTATTTGTGCTCACTGTTTTGCCATTAGCCTTCAAAAATGCAGTTAGACCTTCTGGGATGAGCATTTGTCTCAGCATCATTAAACATGATTGGCTATATCTCACTCAAGACTGAACTAACCATGCAGTAGAGCCTCCCCTTATAGGCTGGAGCTAAATGTTTGCAAAATTGTAAGTTGAGAAAAGACAAATTCCTTAAACCTAACCCATATGTTATGGTCTAGCTTTGCAACAGGTTACATTAATTTGGTATTTGTTATCCTGGTGAAATTAAGTTATATAATCAGTCTTTTGTAGCTCTCCACTAGGTTTAGACAAAACTGTTGGAATGCTAGCAACTAAATATTGCCCTCTTCTGCAGCTAGTTACTAACTGCTTAGTACTGGAAACATAGCAGACACTAGTTATGGAATCTTCTATCCTTGGGTTACACAAGGTCACGTGTGGGCCTTGAGGTCCTCAGCAGTTTTAATTGTTTGGCTTTAGTTGGGAACAGTAGGTGCCAGTCTATCTCAACACTGTGGTGGCCGGGGTCAAAGAGACCTATTGCTGCTTTCCTAGTCATAATAGATAGCTTGCTGTTGACGTTCCAGTCAGCGTAAAAAGACATCTGTGTCTCCAGACTAGAATGTGTTGACAATAACACCTCCAAGGGTAAAAACATTCTCTTTGGCTAATTCTGGGCGTTTAGTATTTGTGGTGTTATCTTGGGGTTTAAAGTCTATCCACCAGGATGGGTTGGGCAGAATGTAAGACAGACTCAGGCACTTCTGATGGACTTTGAGAGTGTCTCTAATTCTTCTTGGTCCTTCTGACCTTTGACTTCAGCAATTTTTCCACAACAACTAGGTCTATCACAGCTTGTTGATTGAGAAGCTAATAAGTGCTGTAGAGCTGCAGTGTTTTACTCTAGGTTTGTCAGTATTACAACTGATTTACTCTCTAGGACACTACCACTCCTTGTCTAGGCAGGCCAGGTCCTTGTCTAGGCTCTAATCGTGCACCTAGACTACTGCAACTTACTGCTAGCTGGTGTGCTCGATGTACTTATGTTATTCTTGTAATTTTTCGGTTCTATGCAGATGGTTGAACGCATATTCTATTTGCTAAGACGATTTGAATAAAAACATCAATGCATATGTAGTCAGTTGATACAGTTATTCAAAATAAATACAGATTAGTTCAGCTTTAAAGGAAATAAACAAAGTAATGTGAATGCAAGTCTTAGAAACAACTCAATGATTATTTTAATCTTAGAGATAAAAGATGAATCCTTTCAATAACACTGTTTTTCATATTGCTAATTGTTCTGAGGCTATCCTTATTACTGTTTGACTGTCTGATTCTGAGTTAAAGTACTTCTCCATGAATGGTTTACGTTATTTTATCTTTTCAATAGGTCCCATCTAATCTTCCAGTCAAGCGTTCTCCTCTGCTAGCTTTTCTATTCTTCTGTCGTCAGCACACCATCTGAAATTTCTATAGGCAGCCATTTCTTTTCATTGTTAACTTGCAGTAATTGTCTTGGGCAGTCAGGCTCAGCACTTTTAGGAAGATATCTGACGTAGAGTGGAGATGCAAGGGAGACCAGAGGCTACAGTATGTGCACTTCAGTTTGAGTGGGGGCAGGGTGGAAATTAGGGATCATCTGCGTACCATCACAGATTGTGCCCGCTGGCAAACAAAATAGCATTTTCTTTTACATTAACAGTAGTTGTGAGTCAGTGACTGAAGGAAGGCAAATAGATACACATAGTGTCAGGAACAGGATTACCTTACGGCGGTGAGCCGGCTTACTTAGCTGGAATGTACAGTATAGCTCTAAATTATGCACATAATCTGTGATACAATACTTCAGCTTTGCTTTCATTGAAAATAACAAAACAAACAAACAAAAAAAAACAACCTGAAATATGTATGACACCATCATGCTTTCAAATCACATAGAGCTTCAAGCAATATTACCATGACACAAGAAATATTTCATTTACAGATCAAGCAAAACAACAAAGCCCCCATGAATTCAAACACAGTCTCAACATGGTGCAACAATAACCCTCCCTTACAACTACATTTGAAGGTCTAGTGTGTAAACTTAGGGGTCTATTGACAGAATGTGGCAGAAATTGAATATAATATGCATTACTATTCATGTCTAATCACCTGAAAATAAAAATGTGTTTTGTAATTGCTACCTAAGAATGAGCTTTTTATGTCTACAGGTGGTCTCCCACAGAATCTGCTATGTTGGACACCACAATTTTCATAACACATACGTGCAATCTTGGCCGTCCTGCTTCTGCCACCTACCAGCTAATTCAAAAATGGGCAAAAGCATGGAAAAACAAGCCATCTGTCATTCAAAGTGGCACATTGTTAATTATTTGTAACTGTAAGCATTAGTATAAGTTAAATGAGTGAGTTATATGGAGAATCACCCACAGTACAGGTGTCAGGAACAGGGAAATTAGCTATACAAATTTTAATATGGGGACTTATGGAGTTGACTTGTTGTGTAGCCAGCCTCAAGTGGCCACTGAAGGAACTACAGTTTTGGGCACTTCTGCAGTGACCTTTTTTCCCAGCGACAGAGGTTGCTACATTGTTGAACCATCACATTTCTACAGTTCTACTCAGAACAGAGAAACACTGGCTTTTTCGCAGCCACCAATAAGATGCCACCAAATCCAGAGTGCTGGTACTTTAAATACATTCACAGAAGTCAGCTTATCTGTTTCTGATATGTATTAGTTCATGTCATATATTATTTGTTTAACAGCACTGCTTATTAGGTTACCCTGAGCCAAATACAGTAGCATGTTTCCTGTTTGAACAAAACTTTCAGCTACATTGTCATTATAATACTTTAAATTGTCCTGTATTATGCATTATCAAAGTGCTTGCACATTAGCCAAAGCTACATATCAATTAGTTGGGTTGCTGTTGATTAAATAAATAATGCGTTATGAAATAAAAGCTGTTTACCTGATGCATCCATTTAAAGACTGCTGCTGAGTGCATGCATGGCAGCTATAACGATTTCTGTACTGTTTTGTCGTCAGCTGATGTTGCCTGACTTTGCCCCTTATTTAACAGCGTGTGTCCAATTTGAAGATTGCTGTGTTTTGGAACAAATTCAAAGAGAGGCAACGTAAATACAAACCTTGACCTTGTCTGATCACTTCCTCACTAATTGTTCAGATATATTTAGTTGGGTCATTGTCTTGTTTGTTGTCTAGTTTCTGCATATGTGACAGTTTTACGGAGCCGTAATTAGTCTTGTTAGTCATGCCTTGGCAGTGGTGTTTGTTATTTTGTTTTGTTTTTTTCCTTTGTACCCTGCTGTGTGGTTTTCAGTAAATCATTTTTATTTATTTATTTTTTAAACAAAGCATTGTGTCTCTGTGGAGTCTCTGCATTCAGGTCCAAGTTTTACTTCAGTTAGAGCAGGACTCTGGAATCTTGAGGACTCACTAGAGATTGACAAGGTTTCTGGCCCTTCGGTTTCAGGTCAAAACCACTGGTGAGCACCAAGTTTAATTGAACCCCCTGGAAAGGGGGGATTATCAAAGATGAGAGTGACACTGGAGGTCAAATTGACATGTTGGAGGGCAAACATGGCCGAGTTGAATCTCTGTCTAGCAGCGGCAGCAGTAGCTCTTTTACAACACCTGTTTTTAGCCCCATCAAACGTGCAATTAAGTTCAGTCTTCCCTGTCCAGAATTCCAAAGTCAGGTGCGGAACTCAGAATAAAAGCAAGCTGTAGTGAGCAGCAGAAAAGTTCTGATGTTTTCTAGCTGTTTATTAAAAAAAAAAAAAAATGTAGCTCTGTATTCCTCTAAGATCATGACATAAGGTGGTAGCATACAGTTTTGAACTTTTTGTCCATTGCTTTCATATCGCTGGCATCTCTGAGCTCTAAAACACTCAGTGACAAACAAAATCAGTCCTGACAGTGGTGGAGCACAGCAGCGAGTTTTTTTGGAAAACAAAGGCCACAGCAAAGTGATTCTGTCGCCGAGCATGTGTAGAGGGCCTAAAAACGGCAGAACCATGCCCAGCAGCTTCCAAGCAAGGTGCCAATCCTCGCTGCTTGCACAAGCACTGTTCAACATATGCACGCTGGCTTGCCTCCTTTTTTCTTCAACGCCTCCTGCACCTGCTCCCAGTCTGTCACTTTCTTGCATTGATATTTTACTTCTCCTCCTCTTTGGGCTCTTGACCCAATCCTTCCTAAACCTGTGAAGTGTTTACATAACCCAGAGACACGCTGCCATTTCTGCACTTACCAGCCTTGTAGAATTGTAAACAAGGGACTGTATCTATAAAATAATAAGTCATACATTTGGATTTTTTGTATTTAACATGCTTACAAAATTTTACCTTCAAGATATTTTGTTATTCATACATATATACTATATCATACAATTAATTAATTAATTAATTATTATATTTCACTTTTTTTTTTGTGTGTGTTTATTAGTCTATATTATTATTGCTTTGGGGCCTCAATGTAGCAGGCATTTTTATGTACTGGTGTCCAAATAAATTATTACTTCTACTTAAGTTTCTGATTGCCTGTATTGTCAGTTAGTGGATATTTTTAATCTCCATCTAGCCTAAAAAGATTGTGAAATTAATGATTGCCTACACGTCAGTCTTTCCAAGTGTCTGCAGAGCTCTGTTAGGTATTTGATGACCCGGTAATGAACCAAGAAGCTGCAAAGAGGCAGCATTTACTGCACGATATAAAAAGCACAATGGCATTATCAAATCGCAGATGTTAGCTGTGAAGCACGGCTGCTTCTTCACTTCTCTGCTTATGACCTCACCAAACAATATCTTCTCTGGAGGAGAATATAAAGGTGAAGCTGTCATCATAAGAACAGCAGGAGGCTGAATCTGCCCATCTGAGATGCTTTTTCGGTTGTGAGAAGATTCCAAAGATAAAAGTTTGTCCAGCCTCAAGCATTTACTACTGTTACAGACACGTGGCTTTACGTGCCAGTCATTATCATCATACACGCTAAGGAAATGATGAAACTGGAGAGATTCATCTCTTCAAGCAAGAACATCTCTCAGAGATAAAAGGAGGTTGCTGCCTTTACGCCATCCCCCCTGAAGTGTCTGGTAAAACATGAGAGACAGAGGACTGACCCTGTTTAATGGAACTTTCCTTTTAAACAGCTCAATCCAGTTTCCCTGCGCTCACATGTGTCTCTACCTTTGATTCCTCATAACACAGATGGAGACCTTGTCAGCTGTTGATACTCACCTGTATCCACTTTGCTTTGTACTTATCCAAGGCCAGTGTCTGGGCATTCACCCTTTGATTGCTTGTGTCCAGTCTCCAGTGCAGCACAGACAGACGAGGTAAGTGGAAAATAAAATGCTTTTTAAGAATTTTAGATTCAATGGAACCTAACTTCAGCGGCATCTTTCTTTTGAAGGCTTTATTTTTGGAAATGCTCTGCTTCTACATCATGCAGAACCAGGCATGAGTTTGATTTGTCTTTTGTGTCTCATGCTTTTCTCCCCGTTTTTGTAGTTGGAACGCAAATCTGTAACGTAAGTGCAGAATGCAGCTGACAGGCTGTCAAACCAAAATGTGCCCACATCTCTATAATTTATTTATTTATTTATTTATTTATTTTTTTTTTAATTTTACAGCCATTTCAGGCAGAGTTTACAACAGTTTTTATAAGAGCGAAGAGCTGTTTAATATTCAAAGTTTACAACAGTTTTTATAAGAGCGAAGAGCTGTTTAATATTCAAGCTTCAAAATATGGATTATTGTCTGGTTAATTGGTACTTGTTTTGTGTTTAATGACACACACAATGGTGTAAAGTGTTTTTGTTCACATCTTTTGGCATAATGAGATACATTTCCACCCAGTTTGAGTACCACTACAGCTACTACTACTACTATTACTCCTTTTGCCCTGGTTAGTGGTGTTGATGATACAGCATAGCCAATGAGTGCTGCTCTCTCCTTGTGGGCTTAATGAAGATTTCCCTGTCTCTTCGAATCCGTCTTCCAGGGGTTCACTCTCCCCTCTGTCTCATAATTAAGTCAGTATATGAGCCGTAAAGGCTGAACTCTCCTGAAATAAACCCTGAGAATTCTTCACCATCTGCTCCTCTCTAGTCTCTCCTCTCCTTCTCCACTGCAGCCTCCCACCATCACAGCTCTGGCCACCTCTGCTAGACCCCCCTCCTGTTTACAGGAGGGAGAACAGTATTCGCAATCAGAAAAAAAAAGAAGAAGAGAGGAGAAAAAAGAAACTGTTGTGCCACATGTATGCCTGGGAAAAAAAATGACTTTTCTTACTTTCTGCACCTGTCATGGCCAACCTGTTTTTTTTTTTGTTTAGTTTTTTTTCATCATTAAAATCCCAAACCTCCTAACACACTTTCTCTTTTTCTCCCTCTTGCCCTCACACATCTTTATCTGTTTCTATCACTACAAAGCACCGAGGGAGAGAGGAAGCAAAAGCTGACAAAACGGCCTGTCCACTTAATAGTCGGTATTCATTAATTAATCATATTGTTCATTTCCAACCAGTGAGTACATTCAAGTGAAATACAGACAGTGTCAAGAGAACTGGCCTGAGGTTGACTACTTTATTTAAAAGCTTGAATCTTAATACCCCCTCTCTATACGGTACCTATAGGGATACCAGCAGTTACCAGAGTTTAACAATCTGACAATTAATTCCCTTGAACTAAGGGAGACTTTTCAAGTCTGCCGTAAAACAGTAGTCAGGAGCCCATTTGTACATTGAAACAGTTTTTTTTTCTTCTTTTTTTTTCCCCGTAATAATTCCCTCTGGTCATGTTAGTCATTGAAGCTAGACACTGTAACTTTTGACTCAAGAAACACATTATTTTTCTTCCAGATAAAATGTTGAATTAATACATTTTGTCCTCCATCACTTCCAGTTAAAGCCCATTAGGAAGGGGTCTCTGAATGGCCAGTATAAACAGAAGGAATGATTACAGCACACCAGTAAGACCTGCTCCATGTTTAATTTGTGAATTCTTTAATAGCTCATGCACAATGGGCTATATTTTCAGCCCTCTATTTGTATTTATTTATTCATTTATTTATTTATTTATTTATCATAATCCATAATAATCCATAATTTATGACCCTGTACACTACATTTAACTAATGAAGAACATTGTTTTTAAAGGCCAACACCCCAATTTCTCAGTACAATTCACAGTGTTACATGATGGCATCTCTGCAGTTTACAGCAAATTCTGGATAACTTTTCAATATTTATAGTTCCAATAAGTTCATCTAAAATACAACCTAGCCGTTGGCTATGAGGCTGGGGTAGACCAGCTATGATGACTCATTAATATACAGAAACAATTATGTTCAGGGTTTAAATATAAAGAATATGACTAATATGTCTGTCAAATGTGCATTAAAAATACATCTAATGTATTTATGACCAATAATTTTAGTTTTTTTTTTTTTTTTCGTTTAATGAAGTGAGTCACTTGAAAGAGTCATTCTCTCCACTGACATCACTTCTATCATTCAGCTCCCTGATAGGCTGATCAAGTCTAGAGTCGTTGGTTTTATATGATTGTCGTTCATCATAAGCAACCATTTGTCCGCTTCTTGACAGTAGTCTGGCTTTGAGCACGTACTTTAACTGACATGACATCATTCACAACAGCTTCTTCAGTCTCTTGTTCACAAACACAGTAGCCTGAATCACATTTACGAAAAAAGAAAAAGAAACATAATTCCAGAGTGAACGAATTCATTTCGCATGCTGTCCCTCATAAGTATGTGTGACACAAATCCTGTGTTTGATGACATATTCGGAGTCACATGCCTTAATTTATTCATTCTAGATGGGTCTCTAGTGAAAACAGTGTAGATTACCTTAATTCCACTTTATCGTGTGTCAAAGCATTATAAAAAATACAAAGAATGAGCCCAGCCTGGTGCTTTAGAGCCACGCAGGTAATGTTAATCTTTTAGAATCTTTAGTGTTGTGGTCCGTAAAGCCACAGTGACATACAATCGCTGTGTGCTTCCCTCGGGCGCAGCTCTCAGTGAAGCAACTCACGTCAGTTGTGCCCAGGTGAAATATATCAATATCTGTGGGCTGATAACCGTTTAAGCCAGTTCGATCTTGCACCGTCAGAGAGCCAATCCCTCACCTTTATTCATCTGGCTGGCCTTCGTCTGCTCCTGTCTGACCCGAGCCATTAATTAACCTGCAGCTGGATCCAAACACTGGCGACAACACGAAGCAAGCGTGCCACAATAATAGAAACTGATGAGGACATGGTGCCTGTGCTTCTTCGCTGGGTACTCCCAGGCTAGGCTGTCATGATTTTTATTTTTCGTCATACATCTGAGGCGATGCCTTCCTTAACCATCTCTAGGCTGCTCAGCCCTCACTTGTATATGTTTTGTCAGGAGCAATAGGTTCATACTTTCTTGACGTTGTAGCGGCGGATACTCAGTGGCATATTGTGTGTGTGACTGTAACACAAACAATGACAAAAGCCTCTATCTGTCTTGCTGGAGGAATCCAAGGCAAAGGCTCCGTTCTTTATATATGCTGCAGCAGATA
This sequence comes from Larimichthys crocea, assembly GCF_000972845.2. NCBI lineage: Eukaryota > Metazoa > Chordata > Actinopteri > Sciaenidae > Larimichthys > Larimichthys crocea. The sequence continues at coordinate 2,485,748 of NC_040014.1, read as the reverse complement.
CAATTTTCTTCCTCAAAGCCACTTTTGTAAAAGATTGAAATGGCTCTCTGAGACCAGTGCTTTGATAACTGTAGAAAATGAAATGGGAAAAACTTTTAAAGAGCAGACATGTTGACTCAAAACTTTGTCATATTGTGCAAATAGTTCTTCCTTCCTTCTTCTTATTTGACACTGTGTTGATATCATAAGGGTTTTAAAATGTACTACAAAACATATGTGCCAAACCTAATGGAAACTTTATCATCTACTGACCTTGAAGTTCTCATAGAGGCTCGATAATTAGTTAAAATCTTTAATTGATTTGACTATGGTCAAATCTTTTTATACTTTGCATAAAACCTCTCTTCTCCCAAGCCCAAATCATATTTTGGACACGGTGACACTGCTTCAGCTAGTTATGAAAGGATTTGCTGAGTAATTGAAGGGATTGATAAGGATTAATGGGGAAGTTGGAGATCAATATCATTTCCAGCTCATTTACAGCACTGCAATTATTCCTTAAAGCAAAGCTCTGAATAATTTATCTTAATTGTAAATTGATCTATTGTAAGGGATAGGAATAAAACCTAGTGATGACAGGAAATCCTTGGTAATTCTAGGTTCGGAAAACTCACAATTGCTATGTTATTCAGTCAGAGTCTTGTATGCTTTGACTTTATGAATGGTGCCCTCTTATGCACACAGCTATAACAATCTCTCTGACGTATTCAGAATTCAAAGGCTTATTGCTATATGCATGGAGAACAAATTACACTGTGCAATGATATTTTCAGTTTGATTACCTGGGGAGTATTCTTTCACTTGATGTAGATTGTTCAGACTAACAGACTCATAGCACTTTATTGTTCTTTCGCCTCACACTTAATATGAGTCTTTGTTTTACTGAAATAAATTGCATTATAAAATATTTTATTGCAGCAATGTATTCACAACATGATTTATTTTGATAAATGGGGCTCCAGACCTCATTCCTTAACCATTTTAAAATGCTATTTGGATCTGGAAAGCTAATCTAAAGATGTATATATAAAAACATATATTTTTAAACTAAATGATATTAAAATAAAGACAGTGTGCAAATGCAAATGTTAAGACTCTTCTAGTCTGTTGTCTTTGTTTTCCGAATTGTCACTCTTTTTCATTCCTGCTGCTGCGCCTGTCCATCAAAAACTGAAAAGCTAGTGGGTTGGAGGCATTAATAACGTGTGTGTTTTTTTGTAGTTGTTGTTGTTGTTGTTGTTGTTGTTGTTTTCATGTTGCCATTGAAGAAATGTGGTTATGCTATATTGTTGCAGCTATAATTCTCTATATTTTACTATTTTTACCATGTATTTACCTGCCAAAGATATACTTGGAGCACACTTTTAAAGCCTATGTTTATGACTATGTTTCATATCTAGAATATCTGCAATCATTGAAGCACAGTTCAATGATATGTAGAGCCTTTCACTTACTTAGCATTCTGTCAAAGAGCTCCAACATGACAGGATTTGATTTACTGTTCTGCAGAAAATACTGAACGGAGGGAGTTCTGACAGCTACCCATAAATATGGATAGGGCACTCAAACTGCAATCATAGGATTCACAAATCATAGATTTTTATTTAGCTGCTGTCAATCCATACAGTATTTGCAATGTATATTTGCACTGTGCCCCGTATGAGCCTACTCATGAACTTCTGGTTTTGTTCATAATTCAGACAGATGCTTTAAGAAATGTGCTGCACATTTTTACCAGTGGTTTGAAAAAAGGTGTGTGTTTTTGGTTGCAGACAATATCTATGGTAAATAGGCCAAGCAACAGCACTCTACTCATAAGCACTTTGCTGGGTGAACTAGTTTAACCTTCCCATGAGTCGAGACTTTAGTTCAAGGCTTTTCATTTTTCATAGAAGAAGATGTCATCACCCAAACACAGTGAGTCCAAGGCAAGAGCTGGCACAAAAACACACATATACACATTAATATATATCAATACATGCAGATTTGCAGACACACACACATTCATAAAGGTGAGTAAGCAGCCACCTGTCTTCTTCACCTCCTGTTTTCCCGCAGAGCTCAGGTATCAGCCAACTTGGCGGTCCACAGCAGATGGAAGTTAAGGCTTCCATAGGCTCAGTCCAACTGGGTTTATGAAAGCGCCATGGATCAAAAGCAAACGTCTGGAAATACCTGTGCCAGAGCAGACAAGGAGTAAAAAAGTACTTTAAAAATCTGGTAACTCAACACGTGTAGCCCTGAGCTGAAGCTGTTTTACTTAGATTTAGATCCAAAGCACAGATGCAAAGCCATAACATCCGTGATTGTTCTTGGGTATCTGAAACTCAACTGTCAGCTTCTGAGCAGCGTTGCCTTCATGAGTTCTCAGAATTTTGGCTTCCTTAATTTAAAAAAGCTGCCTTTCAGCACCCTTAAGTCCTAGAAACCACTTGCTCAAAGAGCAAATGAAAGCAGCACAGCACACAAGCAATGTCAGCCAGTGACAAAGCAGCCTGCAGCATGCAAAATGTAGTAAACAAGACAAAGCATGCAAAAACAAGGGCATGATCCTTGAATATGGCTATAAAAGATGCAGTAACAAGGAGAAAACAATGAATTCACCTGTCTGTAACCTCAAAGCTTTGCAGCAGTGGAACAAGAAGAGTATAAAAGCTTTACACACAGTGCGTACTTCAGAACTGGAGGTGCTGGAAACTTTACAGTGTACTTTATACAGAAAATAGTAGTGACTGCACATTCATGCCCACCTATAAAAAAAAATATATACAATCAGGGATCTATCTGAATGATGCCATACTTACATATGTTCATGTCTTGTTGAAAAATGAAATGTTTCTCCATATACTACATCCATATTTTAAACGAAAACAGATCAGACATAGAAATAGTTAAATACAGTACACATTATCATATGTGATTAATTTTATGTATGTATTTACTGCATCATATTGGGGAAAATAAGACCAGCTGCCCAATCACAGCTTCCCTTGGGGACAGGACCATGGTCAGACAGCCTTTCACATTAAACCTGAGTCCCGTGGGGCACTAGCATTGATTGTGCATATAGTTAGGGCCCGAGCACGGAAACCGTGCGAAGCCCTATTGTATTTCGAATGTTTATTATTTTTTTTTTTTTTTTATTTTTTTTTTTTTTTATTATTCCACCAAATGAATTGCCTTTTTCAAGGCTTTAATATCCCCAAAAACTCATGAAAATTTGCGTACCCCCCCAAGTCGGGCGTAAAATTTGTATTTTGGGGGTCTCACGCACGCGCGTACAGAAATGGCTCTACGCGCCACCTAGGTTTCGGTTGTCGGAGGAGCCCCGACACGGTTTCGCCCACGTGTAGCGGACTGTGGATTATGTAACATGCCCAACGCACCAAAAGTCTCTTGGTGACCCGGGTTTTTGGTAAAGGTGACGGGGCGCCATTTTGGTCAAATCACGTTTTTGTGATTTTTTGGTCATTTCCAGGGGTCGTATTGAACGAAACTCCTCCTAGGCTTTCGTCCGATCCTTTTGAAACTTGGCACATGGGTTCATGAGGCTTTGCGATGAAAAGTTATCAAAATCATAACTTTTTTGATGTACTTATGTCAGAGGGGCGGGGCCACGAAATTCTCCATTTTGCCATAAAATTTCAAAGTGACTAAACTTTGTGAAAAAATCTCCAATCTTCACCAAACTTTGATATACAATAATGGCAGTCTGGCCTAAATACATTTCCACAAAAATATTTGGTGATTTTCATAGCGCCTCCTAGTGACGACAAAAAAGACCACTTTACGAGATGGCGTGCAGCTCGGACAATATTGATCATATCCACCTCAAATAGGTGTGGATGTTGTCAAGGCCTTGGACTTGACATCTGAGAAATAATTCAACTTTTCATAAAAGGGGTGGCCGTGACGGTGCGTCAAAGTGGACGCTGCCCGAAAATCCAAGACTCCATGGACTTTTGGGCTGATTTTCGGGCAAAGTGTGGCGGCTACATATACTTTGTCAGAGCTGTCTGAAACTTGTTGTGATTGTTAACAGCAGTATTATGCACAATTCGGCTGCATAATTATGAGGGGGAGGGGCAAAATCGCTCTATATAGCGCCCCCTTGAATTTTCTTTGAAGCAGCCCGCCACAGTTTTGAACACGAGTTATGAAATCAGCTGAGTTATGGGGCATCACAAGACCTACAAAAAAGTCTCTTGGAGCAATTTGTAAAATTAACAGGAAGTGACATATAAGCATGAAAATCACCATTTTCTGTGTTTCGAACTGTTGAGAAGGGGTCGTATTTGAATGAACTCCTCCTAGGGCTTTCGTCCGATCTTTGAAACTTGCTGCATGGGTTTATGAGGCTTTGACAATGAAAAGTTATCAAAATCATAACTTTTTGATTTACTATGTCAGAGGGGCGGGGCCACGAAATTCCCCATTTCGTAAGTGCTGTAACTTTGTGAAATATGCTCCAATCTTCACAAAACTTCTCATATACAACGGTAGTCTGGCCTAGAATACATTTCCACAAAAATATCTGTGATTTCATAGCGCTCCTAGTGGAGACAAAAAAGACCACTTTTACGAGATGACGTCCAGCTCGGACAATATTGACCATATCCACTCAAACTAACATGGATGTTGTCAAGGCTTGGACTTGACATCTGAGAAATAATTCACTCATTGTCCACGAGGAGGCGCTGTAATGACAAAATTGCATGTGAGCTCATATCTCAGGAACGCTTCAGCGAAACGGAACCAAATTTGATGTCATGCTTCAAGGCGCTGTCCCCAGTCCAGGAAACAAATATGGTGTCATTTCGTCTCTAGGGGGCGCTATAATTACCAAAGCTTTTATCAAAATGATTAATTTTGGGGAAACGGTGTGGCCATTTCCACATGCGCACATTTCGACGTGCGCATATGCGAGGGCCCGACCATCGCTGCTTGCAGCTTTAATTACATTTGTGATTGACTGTGTGGACTGTGCAACTCAAAGGCATACCAACACACACTTCTGGATCTTCCATCCATCGCCCATTTGTTGTTCTTTTAGCTTTTGCTTTTCATTTAACTGGGCCACAGTGAAAGGAAATAAATGTGACCCAATAAAGTGGTGAATTGAGTCCAAGATGTCTTAGGTTCATTGTAGCTTGGTTGGCCAAGGAGAATAGAGGATTCATCAAAACGCTTGTCTTGACATGGCGCCGCCTCAATTCTGAAGAAGCTGTCCTCTCTGGCTCTTCTAAATGCTCTCAGAACAGTGACACAACTACTCAATGTCCATAAATGATCATTAGTCACACACAGGAAGATATGTTTTCCCTTAGTGGTCCAACATTGCTTTCTACGTTGTGTACCTGTTGTGTCTCGGGATTGAGACAGCCATATCCTCTAGCTTTGGCTACCGTAATGATCAGAATGCCTGCTTTCATAAACTATATACTGTATTGTAGCTGCTCTATGTCGCAAGGAGATAACTCAGTGTCCCCATCACAGAAAAAACAAGATTTAACAAGACAATCTCTACAGTAAACTCAAGACATATGCTTGACCATGTGTAAACTCCATATGTGGCATGCTACAATAGAAAATTACCTCAGCAGAGTGGGTGAGATTCTATGCACATTGAAAAAAACAATAAGAAACAAAGTAGATAAGGAGCTATCACAAACAGCTCCAGCCTGTAAAGAACCACATTTTGTAAAACCTAACTAATGAGGCTGTACGGTACACTACATTATCTTCCATATTTTATAACACTCTGACAGAGTTAACGGATAACACTAATGTTATTCTACATTTTTCTTATCAAGTATCTCATAATGCCAAAACTGTGTGTTAGTCATATTCTCAGTACTTTCCGGCTTGTCCAACCAGTTTGTAGCTGTATCGTCTGTAATAATATAATATTTTAAAAGTCTAAATAGTTTTGTAACACAGACAAGTTTCTTTTAGCAAACATCAATCAAACAGGACTAACATCTGCATTTGTTGGCGATTATTTTTCAGCTGTGGATTTGTCAGCACAAGGACAGTTTGGGTGGAGTACTCTAACATGGCATGCAGTCTAACGATGTGGCTCACAGATGTGTTTTTAATGGTATTTGGATAACAATGGATGTCAGTGGCATAAATGAACAACCTATTATGCTATCGATGGTTCATATTATTATGTTTAGGCACACGCAGTATTTGGCTATGGTCAGAGACATAATAATGAATAATGAAATGATAATGAAAATTTGACCTATATGAGAGTATGACACAAGGACATATACAATGTATTAACATTACCTTAACCTTACACTCAAAATGCAAACCTCTGCAGTGTCAAAAACCTGCACTTTTGACACTGATCCACCCAGACATCTCCCTAATACTTGGGTCTGCTACAAAAATATAGCCATTCTGGTACTGGTACTGTTTTTTCCATCAACATACAATTGGCAAAACAAGTTAGTGGCAAATTACTATAATAAGTATAGGAGACTGGTCTGGGTTCCCATTATTATCTGATAGCTCTCACTCACTAGTTTCCAGAGGCTGTACTCGGACCATGTCCTACAAGGGACAATGACATGATTGTGATGGTAATTCAGGTCTGCAGACTGGAAGGAGGATGTGTATTATGTCCAGTCTGGCCAGCAGTTGTTGCAACACTTCCCAGAATGGTGACAGCTATAGCTGCTGGGAACTGACAAGGTGAATCTGACTCATAGTTGCTCTGCAGTCTGCCCACCAAGCTTTTCCAAAGCCTACGATGTGATGCAGTAACTATAGACTAATGTGTCACAAATTGGCTAGCAACAGAATCTCAGAATTGGAAGAAAAGTCATTAAACATTAACCTGTGTAATATTACACTTGAAAGAAAGGTATTAACGTATTAATTATAATTTTCTGCTGTTTCTAATGTGGATAAAATAGCAGTTTGGAGATAGAGAGATTGAATGGGAATCTAATTGGTTTGACCAGCTTTGTTTCAAGCACAAGAAGGAAGCCACTGTTTGTGAGCTATGAATTGTGTCAGTTCTTGCCAATTGAGTTTTAATGGCAGGTATACAGTAGAGTTTTGGATCATTAGGCAGACTAAGAAGCTTAGGCTAACAGCCAGGTGACAGGCTTAATGTCTAAGCTGGTTAGAGGTTTTGCCATTGAGAAAGTAAAAGTCAAATCATGCTTGGCATTGTATGGCAGGGTGTCTGACAAGGAGAATGCCATGCCCATGTTTGGGTGGTGTCCAAGTGCTTATAGTTTTACCCTGACTGCCCAGACCACTGTCGCAGATTGAATGTACTTTATTTGTGGCAGGATATTCTTCCTCTTTCTTGTCTTGTCTTTTAAGGTGTTTACTGTATGCCTACAAAGGATTTCTGGTCTTTGTAGAAGTCCTGGCTCTCTGGCTTTCAGCATTCAAATAAATAAAACATAAATATCCATCTTGAAAAATACTTGGAACATAACCCTTAGAGAAAAAACAAAAAAACAAAAACACACATTCATCTGCTGTTGTCCAGCTTGACAGCAGTACGTTTTTCTATTTTTTGTTTTTCCCCACTGGCTGTTTTGTCTCTACCAAGAACCTGTGTTCCTCCCTCTGTCACAAGGAAAGGCACAGATGGAAAACATAGTCGCAGGTTTCATGCAAGACCCGCATCAGTCTTTACATTCAAGAAGAACTCATCGACCTGTGCTGACGGGGGTTGAGCAGCGAAGCGTTGTTGTAGATGGAGGATGAGTGGTTTTGCTGCAGACAGAGAGGGTGTCAGACGAGCACAGACAGGTCATTTCCCATCCACGTAGGGGGCCAAAGCTGCAGATTCAGCACTCCTGGATTCAGATGATGATGACAGCTATGGATGCACCCGGTTGGTTCTTCCACAAGGCCATTCCTCCTCATCAGCTTCTCAGAGGGAGAGTTCAGCTGAGTCAGCACAACACAGATAAAAATGTCGCTGTGTGGCCTCCTCTCTCTGCTTTGCTCTTTCATTCTTCTCCATGGAGCAAAGCAGTGTGTGCATTTGAGAGAAAGAGAGAGAGCGCAGGAATAGAAAGACAAAGATAAAGTGGTAGAGAAGCGAAAGACTATCCTTGTGGGACACTCACTCTGTCTCCGTCTCTCTCTCTTGCACCTCCTGTTGCTCATCAACATGGAGAAGCACATCTGTGATTCTAAGTACTGACATTAAATTGCATTTCCAATTTTCTTTAACAATATTTTCAACAAATGCTGGTCACATCATGTGGCAGTAATGGAGTCGAAATGATGAGCAAACCTTGCAGTTCTGTGGGTGCACTCGGGAATTCAAAGGTCTCAACATGAGCAATGCCTCATTTTGTCAGACACGACATTCACTTTACAATATCTCTGGTGAGAGTTCTTTTATCATGCTTTCTCACTAAATATGCTCAGGATGTTTTAAACATTTGGTTCAGCAGCTGAAGAGATGCCAGCATGAGAAAAAAAAAAGAAATAAACCTCTTCAGTTTCTTCACATTTGATTAATGGTTTAGACAGAGAGATTTTGTCGTTAATTAACTGGTGAATTGCAGCTTTGCCCTTAGGCTTATAAAATGCATTTTATGCATTTTGCATATTATTTTTCAAGTCATGTGCAGCCAGCGGGATACCACTCTATGACCAAGTGTAAGCCTACCATGGTGTCACCTGTTGGTTTGTGGACAACTGCTTTGGACAGGCATCATGGCTGGATTTTTTTAGAGCCATATTTCCTAATCTTGATTCATATTTTATCAGCACTGCCTAGATTTACAGTTTGATCAGAGTTCCATGACCCTGGTTTGTTGAGATGCAAGGACTCACTCAGAATGACTTGTCAGTCACAAGGCCTAAAGCATATCCTCTACTCTACAATCTATGTCATTTTTACACTCAATGGGACCTTGATTTATCGTAATTTATAACAAATGGACATCATGCTGTATGGTTGAAGACCTGAAACTTGAATAGTGCTTGAGACTATTAGCATTGCTTTACTAAGGTGATAAATCAAATGAGAAGGGTAATTTTCTTATGAGTGTCCATACAATTGGATATTATTGATGCAGCCAAAAGAGCTGCCCCCTGCTGGCCATTAGAAAAAAATGCAGGTTTAAGATACTTCTGCATTGGCTTCACTTTACAGACCCAAAAGCTCCATCTGACAAGTATGGCTAAATCAAACTGTCAACTTTTTTGTCTAAATGTGAGAACAGGTCAAAAAGGCCACATAAAAACTCAAAAGACCTCAGAATGTCACACAAAAACAGATCCAAGTTGCAAATTGCTATGGCAACCAAAGGTTCAACTCTGGCATAAAGATAACTCAAAAAAGGGACTGAGCAAGGTTTACTTTAACAGCCTGAATAGAGCTTGCAGTCTGTCTGAGACTCTCCTCTAACTAAACAGATATGTTTATGTGCAGAAGTATGGGCCAAACCTCACAGTTCCTAAATGCATGTGAGAAACATCAGTGAGAAATTACTCCTGCTTTGTTAGCTAGTGAGTGAACAAACCTGTCACTCACACATCAGAAATGATGCCCATGTGACTCCATATTTAGAAACCTTTCAACAAAAATAATTCTTAACAGTTGTGCACTGAGCATTTGAACCAGAAAATAAGGATAGAAAAAGTAAAGGAACAGCATGGTAGCTTTGAACAGCTGTTGCAAGCTGTAGCAATTCTTGGAGATGTTGGCAAGACCACCAACACAATTAAGAAGTTAATTAAATTTACAATGTTGAGTTTATCTTTAAATGAAAGGGAAGATGCTCAGCTGGATTTGGTTTGTGATATAAATGAGGAGTTGATTAGATCAGTGATTGTTCGATTTTTTTCTGCTTATTAGATTAATAGTGGAAAATAGACATGGATTCAAAATGAACATCATCACCCATTTTGCTCCCTTTTCCTTCTAATTTTTTTCTTTATTTTCCTCCTTTTTAGGCCTCTTTCCAGTCCTCTTGGCCCTCATTATCTCTTCCCTCCTGTGTACCTCCATATTTGTTCTGGCCTGATAGCAAAGAGTGGCATCACAAAACAGGGCTCCACCAGTTAGAGGTGAATGATGGAGACTTAGTATTGACTGAGCCCTTCACGCACTCTGATGACTCATGTTAAAGAGCTTTTTGACTAAAAGGATTTGTAAAAGATGTGTCACTCACAGAGCATTTCCCATTCCTTTATTCCCGGTGGTGGGCCTCTTTGGACAAGAACAGTCAAACTGTTATCTTTTCACTCTTGACTTATTGACAGGATGCTGGAAGAGGGCTAAATGGAGGTTAGCCAATTACAGCTATTAAGGTCAAGCACATAAATATACACTTCTCTGACATGGTGATAGGCGCTGCGAGGGCCAAGCTTTATTCCCTACTGGAATCACATAGAGATCAAAGCTACTCATACAATGACTGATTTTGTCTTATTGAGAAAACTGTAGCCGTTTGATGTCAGGAGACAAAGATGAGTAGATCCCAGGGAGAACAGTTGGCAGTGAACAAATGAAAGTGGAAAAGCCAATTTATAAAAGTGAAAAGCCTTGCATTGAACCAGGTACACGGTGAGCCAGGTTCACTGTGGGGTGTTTGACTCTGAATGTTGCACTTTTCCTCTGAGTCAAACATCTATCATGTGATTGAAACTTGCTCTCACAGTTCTTGAATTAGTTCCAATTGTAGTCAGAGTTTACATGATATTCACACATCTGTGTGTATTTCAGAAATGCAAATCACGTACTGGATAACCTTCTTATTGATTTAGCTCCATTCAGGTTATAGTAAATTCTAAAATTGGACAAACTCTGAGTGAAAATAGGCCATTTGTTAGTGCCTTGCAAAATGTTCTATTTGACCATTCTAACCCTATGATGATTGATTTTTGATACCGGGGGGGGGACGCGAGTGTTTTCAGATTCTACAAAAAGAGTGCGTGTTTAGAATACAAATGATGTTTTCACACTGCCTAGGTGTTGCTTGAATTCTAACTGGAAATGATTTGCATGTTTGCATCTGTTTTTACATGAATTCATCAGAATACCACTCATATTCTGTGTCTACATAGATGGAAACGTTTCCTTATCACTGATGAAATTCCTTCAATTTAAGAAATATTTGAATGAATCTATAATGTTGGTGTTCTGTAACAGGCAGACATCACACTGGCTAACAATACCTGCCTGCTACACAACACTAGCAGAGTCAGTTTTTTTTTTTTTACAGTACTACACTGATCCACAGGTGGAGTCTCCTTCTTACTAACACAAACAAACATCATGCACCACCTGCCTTGCTAATGTCAGTTTTCAAGACAAATACATAATTAGCTGCTCTGTTGCAGAACATAAACTTCCCTGGAAATATAACTGCAGTTTAATCACTTGTGTACTCCTTACTCTTCAATACTACTGCAAAAAACACAAGGTAACACTGCCCAAGGCTGACAAGCCACAGCACATTCCCCTGCTGGAGCTTAGCCTGCAGCTGCTGTCAATAATTGACTCTCCCCTCCGACCAGCTCAAAGAAAAGTGGCAAAACACATTGGTATTATTTTTGACTGCAAAAAGGGAATGACTAAACATGATTTTAATTAGACTTTAAGTCATTTGCATATAGTGACATCATTATAGTTGTTTATTTCGACACACAAGTATCCCCCGAACCATACATTGATTATTCCACACTCTGTATCCATGACAACACTGTGTCACCGAAATCACTCAGCAATCTGCTCAAAGCAAACCCCAGACCGCTGCTCTGCGGTGGACCTTAGGCTAGTGTTCTGAACTTTTGTGGAAAAAGGCTCAGGCATTTCAAAACTCTCTCCAATCTACCCAGCTGTGAGAAATACAGAAACTTAAGTGAAAACTTGCCTTCAGGAGACCCACATTGCAGCCCTGTCTCCTTGAAATGATGTTTTATACACATTTGAAGCAGCAAATATGTTTTAATAGAAAAGTAAAATTATGTTTTCTGTGAACGCAATGGAAGAATGTTATTAATTAACGTACCCAGCAAGTCACAAAATGTTGATTCTAAACAAATCAGTAAAATATTCACTGAAAACATATTTTGTGTATTTTTCAACAAAATGGCAATGTTGCAATACATTATTCACTCATAGTGATCAAAGCATTTATGACAATTAACCAAAATCACAATTTTTAATCTGCTTTTGTTGCCTAAACCTAACCAGAAAGACCAGAATCTGAGAGTCAGAGTTGTTTAAGTTGTGTACTTGAGGCATCATACCCAACCAGCTCCTTTTGACACATAAAAGTAGTATTTCATTCACTCAAAGAAACATTGTCTGTTTCTTTCCTGCCTAGATTATGTTTCCGTTGTCACCACACTGTAATCATGAAAACAATTCTGTAACAGCCAAATCCAATTTCCAGCAGACAGGTTTGCATATTGACAGTTGACAGGTGACAGGATGCAATCCATGTCTCTTTTTTGAACACCCAACCAGCTACCCAGAAGCAATGAATTGTACAGTTGGGGATGGTGACACACACTTCCTGTTCTCAGCTCCTAACATCGATTGCTGCATAGCGTGAGCATGATTGCTGGTTCTAGAAAATTTGTCTCCCCAATTCCAGTGTTGAAGAGGTGTGTGGGTAGGTAATTTCTGGCACTATTAGAGGGTTTGACAAGCATTGAGTGGGAAGTTCTGACCCCTTAACAATCCTGTATTTCCTCCTTTGCCACTGAAACACGCACATTATTTTCATCACCACACATGACAATATAGATCTCGAAAATCTAATCACATTGATACCCAGGTCCATTAGTTTTATAGCTTTTAGTTTTATTACATGATCATCATCACCAGCCGCTCAGTTGTCATAGAACTGCAAACATAGCTTGTTGTAAGAGACCAATGCAGTTCTTGTTCTGGCGAGGAGAATTTAAGTAGACAAATGCAAGAAGATGCCATTGTCATGAAGAACAAACAAAGGCAAATGACCTTCTCTCATAAGCAGATGGTCCATTTTTTGTGAATCTGTGTCAGTGATAAATGTTACATTATGGGCAGATGGCAGCGGACAAAGTTTTATCAAGCATAAAATGATACAAGGTATTTCACATACTTGCTACAAACAGATGTTTTGCTCTGTTGTCACCAGCAATGACCTCCTCAGACATATTATCATTAGATGCCAGCTCCTCTGACTGTGGCTGCCATCTTGTATTAGTGATGGCCTAGTGTGCAGAAGGCCTTCCTGTCTCCCTGTCATCTCTATGGAGACAGAGGAAGTGGATCTCGCCCACAGCTTGTGCCCACATTTCACATCTACTCAGCTTCACACCACACCATTCCTGTAGGCTGCTACAGAGCACGATTCTGCACATGAAGCCAAGCAGACTTAATAAACATGATCAACTCTCCCATCCCTCTCCATTTAGGGCTTTAAAAGTCTTCAGATAGTCTATGTACAGCAGCGGAGGCGGCAGTTTGGCTGGATATGACATTATGAATTGAGACGTAAGTGCATCCAAGCATATTTGTAATTCAAATTTCAATGTATTCTACCAAACATCTGTTAAGTAAGTATATACTGTACTAGGTAAGTAAAACTTATAGAACCCTTTTTCTTTTAAACATGGGTTACAGAGTGCTTTATGTCAACAATGATACAGAGAACATTCACAAATACATATAAATGCATATAAACACAGAAAGCATACAGCAACAAGTCACCATCCAGAGTTCACCATTGAAATTACAGAAAAGCCACCCTAAACATGTGGACTTTAAAACAACAACATATGAAGGGAGATATTGTCAAACAAAAACATCTGGGCTGACTTTTTTTCTCAATCTATTGATTTCATTTGCATATTTCCTTTGCACTTACGTGCATAAAACAAAACACTAAGTGAACAAAGCATCATTACTAGGCAATATGACAGGCTGCATATGGCAGTGCAATAAACAAACATAAAACGATTATTGTTTTGACAAGACTTATTTGATGCAACTCAAATGAACAGGAGATTGATGGACTGTTGAAGGCAGCCAAGCTGTATTTATATATTAATCATGACATTTAGCATCCCTCTGTTTCAAAAAGCTTTCTCTACTGTCACTGTCAAGGCAGTTCTCCCCCTTTCCAAAGATGAGTTTACCCTGTTTGACATTTGAAGTCAGCTCGATGGGGAACTCCAGGTGGAAAAGGCTTAATAGGGATGTAAGTGGGTGAAATATGAACTGTGCTGTGTGAGTTCACGGCTTGTCACAGAGGTTATAATTATGCAAATCACTTCAAGAGAAGTGATATAGTTACATTATCTTTTGAAGGAGTGGACTGGGTGATTGATAATAGAAGAAAAAATGTAGGAAGAATGAGCTGAGAAAAAAAAAAAACAGTGAAAGACAGGCAGGCAAAACAGCATACATGGAATGCACGGCTCACACTATATACAAGATGGTATGTATGTGTATTTTTGGAAGACAGATTTAAATGGGCTACTGAGGAGATTTAATCCTAGTAATACTACACCAAAAACCTATGTTCTGGATGTCAATCAGTCACTGCCTTTAGCCTTGCAATGTGGCTCCATAAGTTTGTCGTTTACCTCCTTGTGGAGGTCAGCAGCTGTAGACAGCTTTGGTTTTGATAACTGTAGAGCAGCACTCAATGTATAAAAACATATATATATATATATATAAATAAATCTAAGTCTCAACCTATTGGTATGCTCAGAATGTTCCGCTAGCAAATACTGAGGAAAATATGATGACTAAAACACAAATTCAAGTTGCCTTGAGTTTTATTGTAAACACACAAAACATACATTTACTCAACAAAAGATAGATAATATGTATTTTTCCCTTTATTCAATTTGCTCTTGTGCAAAAACTTGCTATTGTCGCATTGATCATGAAGTCTCTAAAGGAGTATATAGGCTACAATATAGTATATGATTGAGTACTTATAATATTTAGTTTTGAATTTATTTTGGATCGAAGACAAACTGGCATACTGAAAGAAAAAGCACAGTTCTAAATTGGTCTGCTACTTCAGCACCGCGGACAGCACCATTGATTTCTCGGTACACAGCACAGTTAGACAACTGATATTTCAGGTCAGGGTCCAGCTGATTCTTACACAAACCATAGTCGGATAAATGACCTGCACTCTCTCTGCTACTGCGGGGTTGAGAGGGTGGGGGATGATTAACAGGGGTGATGCATTTTGGTTATTTTGCTAACAATAGGGATGACATCACTCTCTTACTCCCCCTGAAGTCGCCCCCTGTCTTAATCCAGGGAACCTGCACATCCTAATGCATGTATGCCTTTCAAAGCAGGAGGTTTATCTAGAATTAAAAACAATGAAGCTCACTAAATTGGAGGTTTGGTTCGACACAAACGCCAGACATGCTTCTAGACATGAAACAGGTTAGTAACAGTTAATTATACAGTAGTAAATGGCTGCTGTGAATTTGTTCTTGATACTTGACATGAACAGAAAATAATGTTAACAGTACTGGGTTACATGTTAGTGCCATGAAAGAGAAGAACAAGAACACTTTAAAATAGATAATATAGGGCTACTTAACACATAAAGCCATAACTGATTGACAACAATCGACAACAGGTTCTTCTTCCACAAGTTTGCCTCTGTAAAATGGTATTGCCCTTTGCATTGCACCAGACATAGACCACAATACCACAATTTTGAACATCTGAACATAAATGGATAACAGAGAAGTAGAAACATTCTTGGTAACTGTTGGAAACTGGGTCATTATTATAACCACTCATTGTCAGTCTCTGATTACAGCTGCTATTCTTTGGAAAGAAGCGGACTACAAACTGCAGAGCTATCTTTCAAGCTTTGGATGTTTGACATTCAAAACATATCTTTTCACTGAAGTATTGCTTAAAATGAAATTTTCCATTCAACTGACTAATATATTGTACATCCAACTGAGAATTAGGCATGACTCATTGCTTGGTACTGCTATTGTGCTGCCATTGCTGCTGCTGTTTGTAATTTCTTCATTAAATCTAACCATACTGTATAATTATTCCATAATAACTTTAAATGTCATTCTAAATGTGAAGGCAATATAGACTTGATTCATATGCACATCAAACCAGTTTTGTCAAGGCTCTTTGTATGTAATTATTCATCGTCACACTGCATGCTATCTTCATTGTCATAATCTTTTTTTTTTTGGTCAGCCCGGGTGTCATCTTATCGTCCTCAGCCTCTGTGCACTGTTTCCTCAGCCCAGCTTTCTGGGTGCAGCGGGGAGCGGATATCTCAAACTTGCCTTGTTAAACACAAAATAGAAGACAGGCCACAGAAAGGCTGAGTGTCAGAGCCACTGTGTTTGTTCAGCAAACACCATCAGTGAAAAAAAATCCATGTTTGTGCAGAGGAGACGCTGACAATATGTGAAAAAGGAGAAAGGTGGGAGATGGATGGATGGTAGCATTTTCTAATCTTCTAATCTGACACCCATCATCATCATCACGTGATTTGTGCTAAAATAACTGCTAGTTAAGTTTCAGGGACATTCATCGTTGTGGTTATGATAATAAACACATAGCTGTATAACAACAGCATGGCTTTTTTTTAAATAGGCTCTTCAAGTAAACACGACCCCACTTGAAGCCATTAGTATCATTTGTAGGAGGATTACATTATTGGCAGGTAAGGCTGGGACAGATCTATGGCTGAATGTGAGCAGCTCTGGCATATGCAAATTACTCCTGAGTGCTTTTGTCCTTGTTTTGAAGGTTTGTAGATAAAGAGCTTTACATTTTCAAATAAAATGTTGGTGTGGTAATGGAGGTGATCACTGTAATTTTACTCATGCACTGCTTTCACATAGCTCATTGTTTAGAACTATATACAATAATGTACAAATGTATTGTACATAAAACTTTTAGCGACAAAGTGATGAATAACACTTGTTGAATTTAAAGATTGTTTATCTTTTTTTGTAGCTGTTCATTTTTCTTGTGTTTTCTCTCTTTCTTTGACTGCTGCTGCTACAGACTGTCTCTCTTTCTTTCTGTCTCTGTCTGTGTGTGTGTGTGGGTATGTACACATGTGCATACATGGGCTCAACAGGAAAATGGTTGTTATCCGTAGGGAAGCTAAGAAGAGATAGCAATGAAGCATGGTGAGTGGGAGGTGTGTGATGCTGGCATGCCACATCTATTCCCCCGGCTTTGCAGATGACATCGGCCCCCTGAAGGCAAAATCTTGACACTGGATGTCGTTGAGTCATGGGGCAGAGGGCCACAGTGAGATGAGATCTCTACTTCCTTGCTGTCTCACACACATAAACACCCACACTCACACACACATCTCACATCTTGAAGCAAGAAATACTGAGGTTTAGTAGCACTGTAGCCTATGCAAACTAATGCACCAAGCGCAGCATAGTAAAAATAAATGTCAAACATATGGCTTACAGTCAGGTATACACTGTACAGATTGAGACTGAAGCTGCCAGACACAATGAGATTTGGTTTTAAATGCCGCTGTGGTTTAAATTTGACTCTGCGGTCAAATTTCAACCTGGCACCAGCAGTGCGCTGTGCTGTGTGTACTGTGTTTTTCTCAGTGCACTGAAAAACTATTGCAGCATGGCACAAGCCATTGAAAATAATGGGTTTCAGAGCGCATTGCTGCCAATACTGCATTGTATCTGGAAGGCCCATTAGTTCGTTTTCCCAACATTGGAGGAACACGGTCGTTTTGTCTGAATGAACTTGAAGTGTCAGAAACATTGAATGTGAGCACCCACATCCGGTCAATTGATCCGTAACACCTGAAATTCCAACAACCACGGCTCTGTGATGTTGCGGTCGTGACACTGTTTTGCTCTGTTTCTCCTCTGGTTCACTCCGCCCGCCAGATTTGGTTATTTTTCCTTGCTTTACTTGCTTGCCATGGGTATAAAGGCTATGTTGGTTGGTTTTTATGATCAGGGTGTGTTTTACTTTGTAAAGGAATTGGATTCTCCATGCCGTTCTGTGTCCGTCTTATAGGCAGCTCGCTCTACTCTATGCTTATGAGATGTTGTGGCACCCCTGGTGGAGTCACTATCACTGTCTGTTGAACACACACATGCACCGTTCTCTGCTAGAATTGAGCAGTGAGGATGGAATTAGCAAATTCTGGCTGTGCTGAAAGATGAAAGATTAAGATGTGTCAAGGAAACACAACATTAATAGAGAGATAGAGACTAATAAAAAAAACACAGTGTCCGCCCAGCTTCACTTAATTATCTTTAATTATATTAAGTGAATTGAATGTGTTAAAGGACTAAAGCCCATAATTACATTACGACAATGCGTCGGCTTAGATTTGTCTGGTAATTACACTTGACATTAGTTCTGCATGCACACCACACACACACAAACACTTATAAATGTTGTTTTACATTTTTGTACTATATAAATAGTATATATATACAGATGTAGCAACTTAAAAGTTCCCGTGTTTCCGTGACGGAACCGTGACGGGACCGTGGCTGTTCCGTCACAGGTCCTGTCAAGGTCCTTGGCTGGTGCGTGACCGAAATGTAATCCCCCGCGATGACGTAGTCAGTGAGGCCCCGACTGGAAACGCCCCTAAGCAGTCTGACCCCATGTGCATACATGGGCTCAACAGGAAAATGGTTGTTATCCGTAGGGAAGCTAAGAAGAGATAGCAATAGCATGGTGAGTGGGAGGTGTGTGATGCTGGCATGCCACATCTATTCCCCCGCTTTGCAGATGACATCGGCCCCCTGAAGGCAAAATCTTGACACTGGATGTCGTTGAGTCATGGGGCAGAGGGCACAGTGGTGAGATCTCTACTCCTCCTGCTGTCTCACACACATAAACACCCACACTCCACACACACATCTCACATCTTGAAGCAAGGATACTGAGGTTTAGTAGACTGTAACCTATGCAAACTAATGCACCAAGTGCAGCATAGTAAAAATAATGTCAACATATGGCTTACAGTCAGGTATAACACTGTACAGATTGAGACTGAAGCTGCCCGACACAATGAGATTTGGTTTTAATGCCGCTGTGGTTTAAATTTGACTCTGCGGTCAAATTTCAACCTGGCCCCAGCAGTGCGCTGTGCTGTGTGTACTGTGTTTTTCTCAGTGCACTGAAAAACTATTGCAGCATGGCACAAGCCATTGAAAATAATGGGTTTCAGAGCGCATTGCTGCCAATACACTGCATTGTATCTGGAAGGCCCATTAGTTCGTTTTCCCAACATTGGAGGAACACGGTCGTTTTGTCTGAATGAACTTGAAGTGTCAGAAACATTGAATGTGAGCACCCACATCCGGTCAATTGATCCGTAACACCTGATTCCAACAACCACGGCTCTGTGTGTTGCGGTCGTGACACTGTTTTGCTCTGTTTCTCCTCTGGTTCACTCCGCCCGCCAGATTTGGTTATTTTTCCTTGCTTTCTTGCTTGCCATGGGTAAAGGCTATGTTGGGTTGGTTTTTATGATCAGGGTGTGTTTTCCTTGTAAAGGAATTGGATTCTCCATGCCGTTCTGTGTCCGTCTTATAGGCAGCTCCCTCCACTCTATGCTTATGAGATGTTATGGCACCCCTGTGGAGTCACTATCACTGTCTGGTGAACACACACATGCACCGTTCTCTGCTAGAATTGGCAGTGAGGATGGAATTAGCAAGTTCTGGCTGTGCTGAAAGATGAAAGATTAAGTGTGCAAGGAAACACAACATTAATGAGAGATAGGACTAATAAAAAAAACACAGTGTCCGCCCAGCTTCACTAATTATCTTTAATTATATTAAGTGAATTGAATGTGTTAAGACTAAAGCCCATAATTACATTACGACAATGCGTCGGCTTAGATTTGTCTGGTAATTACACTTGACATTAGTTCTGCACGCACACCACCACACACCAAACACTTATAAATGTTGTTTTACATTTTTGTACTATATAATAGTGTTGTGTATATATATATATATATATATATATATATATATTATATATATATATACA